>NW_025814341.1:0-85388 GCF_018902025.1 Drosophila willistoni | reverse complement strand
AAAAACTGCATATTTTGTCCCACTATTATAAAAGATTTTAAATCATACCGCAAAGAAATGGTTATTGATTTGCTAAACAGCATGGAAGAAAAAAAAACAATGCAAATTGCTTACAAAGCCTGGAAAAAAACTAGCATAACTTGTATCCAGAACTGCTTCGATCAAATAAAAAGCAATAATAATAATACGAAAAAATCCTTGCCATAAGAAAAAAAAGGCAAAGTGAAAAAAAACCAGAGGGCCGGGGCTAACTTCGACCGCGTCAAAGTTTGTATACCCTTGCAATTTTTTTGGTAACTCTTTCCTTACCTATAGCCATCAAAGTGGAAAAACGTTTAAGCTAAAAAGGCTAATGTTTCCGAAAGAACGGCCTACATAGGAATCAAAGTCACTGTTTTCCACCGATTGTTCCTATGGGAGCTATATAATATAGTTACCCGATCCTTATCAAATTTGGCACAGTCATTAACAGATATATGAAACTAACAAATGTTTAATTTGAAAGCAATCGCGTCAAAAGTAACGAAGTTATTGACAAAAGTCACTGTTTTCGAAAGATCGTTCCTATGGGAGCTATATGATATAGTAACCCGATCTTGATCAAATTTGGCGTAGTTGTTTATATGTGAAATTAACTCACCAATATTAAATTTCACGACAATAGCTCAGAAAATAACGAAGTTATTAAGAAAAGTCACTGTTCGTGACTTTGCCATTTGTATGGGAGCTATATGATATAGTGATCCGATCCGGCTGAATCCGAGATATACAACGCCTGCAGTATATACAAGCCTACATGCAAAATTTCAGCTCTGTAGCTTTAACGGTCTAGGAGGAGTTTGCGTTGATCCAGACGGACGGACAGACGGACGGACGGACGGAGGGACGGACGGACGGACATGGCTATTTGAACTCGACTCGTCGTGCTGATCAAGAATATATATACTTTATATGGTCGGATATGCTTTCTTCTATGCGTTGCACACTTTTGACCAAAATTAATTTACCCTTTTTGCAAGGGTATAAAAATCAGGAGAGACCACATTAACAAATGCCAAAGGATACAAAGGAAGCGCTCCAGAAGGCATTGGAGGAGTGCCCACTGGACGGCCCACGGCCGCTAAGCATAGAAGAGTACCGTGCCAGGCAACCAGCAGCAAGAGCAGAGCTTGCTAGAAGGAGGAGAGACGAGGACGCACTGACGGCCATCCCCCTGGTGTTAAGGCCGAAGCGTCGAGGCGGCCACCAGGTCCGGTTCCGGAAACAGCGGGCGGCCCTACAGGCCCAAATCAACAACGATCCGCCACCACCCTGGGCGGCAGCATGCAAGCTGTGGAATAAAGTAGACGAGCTGGAAAAGGTGCACCAGAGGACCAAACAGGCGAGACAACAACAGCAACAGAGACAGATGCAGCGACCAGCAACAGCAGCAGATGCAGAAACAACATAAACCAGAGAGGCAGGGCTAACTTCGACCGCGTCAAAGTTTGTATACCCTTGCAACTTTTATGGTAACTCTTTCCTTACCTATAGCCATCAAAGTGGAAAAACGTTCAAGCTAAAAAGGCGAAATGTTTGCGAAAGAACGGCCTACAACCTTAGCATAGGAAAAAACTAACAAATATTGATCAAAGTCACTGTTTTCCACCGATCGTTCCTATGGGAGCTATATGATATAGTAACCCGATCTTTATCAAATTCGACACAGTCATTAAAAGATATATTAAACAAACAAATATTTAATTTGAAAGCAATCGCGTTAAAAGTAACGAAGTTATTGACAAAAGTCACTGATTTCCAAAGATCGTTCCTATGGTAGCTATATGATATAGTCACCCGATCTTGATCAAATTTCGCATAGTCGTTTATATGTGTAATTAACTCACCAATATTAAATTTCATGACAATAGCTCGGAAAATAAAGAAGTTATTGAGAAAAGTCACTGTTCGTGACTTTGCCATTTGTATGGGAGCTATATGATATAGTGATTCGATCCGGCTGAATCCGAGATATACAACGCCTGCAGTATATACAAGCCTACATGCAAAATTTCAGCTCTGTAGCTCTTACGGTCTAGGAGGAGTTTGCGTTGATCCAGACGGACGGACAGACAGACGGACGGACGGACGGACGGACGGACGGACATGGCTATTTGAACTCGTCTCGTCGTACTGATCAAGAATATATAATTAAATATTTAATTTTCCCAATAAGGAAAAAAATATGTTTTGTGAGTTAAAAGCAACGTACTTTATTATTTGAATGAAAACTTAGAACTGGTTACAAAAATGTCTTATGGTTATATTTATAAGCCAAATTTGGGAGCCCTTTGGTGGCGTGATTTATATTTCGAAGATTTGATTGGTCCGATTTTAATTGCTGAGTTAGCGTTCTCACGCTTTTGGTTGTTAGGGGGACAATTATTATTTCAAGTGTTTAATTGTTTATGTTAATTTTATGGATTAGCGTTCATACGCTTTGGTTTTGAGGGGGACAATTGTTTATAAAAACGGATGTTTACTTTAACGTTATGAATTTTAGGAGGCGAAATATTTATGTGTTATTGGGTATTGGAGTCGGATATATGACTCCCCCATCCTAAAGCTGTAAATATTGGAGTATCAATTTTGTTTATAATTTGGGACTCAATTTTTTCAACAATTGGGGTTTTCGATTATGTCTGTGGGACCACGATTGTTATTTGATCGAAAATGCTTAATTATTAATTTTTGTGGCATTGCCTTAAACTTATAGATTCAGTATGTAATCAAACTTATTATAGTAAGTATAAAAGTGATTAATGTAATAGTTTGAAATGCAGTATAATATTTCGTATGTTCGTTAATTATCTCTTTTGTTTGGATAAAATGTTGAGGAATGTTTGAAATGATAAATATCTCGTTTGAACTTGGTTTAAGCCAGGTGGAAGTTTTTGTATTCAATAGTTTTTCCGAATTAACATGACTTAAGTGATTATGTTTTAGAAGTTTTGGGTTGAAAATTCCTAGTCTAGTGAGCTGCATGCCCATTTCTATGTCTTCAATGTATTCTGTGAAATGCTCAAAATTAATGATTAGAACTTCTAATCTTACTGATTTTTCTTTTTCTTTCCTGAGGTTGTTTATTACTTCTAGCGTTTGCTTGTACGCTATTGCTTTCAAGATTATTTATTTTTTCTTCTAATTCATCTTTATCTTCCTGATCAAGAGTACCAAAAAGATATGTGTATATTGAACCAATTCCGTTAATTAGTCCTCGTTTATTACGTTTTACAATGTGTATTCCATTAATTTCCCTACTTAGTTTTTCTGTTAAGTATTGAATATGGATTAGGTTTTTAAATTCTTGTGCTTGTTGCATTAAATTATTATATGTAATGTCTATTAGAGTTAAATTCACTTTTAAATAATGATATTCAAAGTTTGTCGGTAAGTCCATGGTTCCTGTTTTAAATATTAAGTAACCGTTTGGTGCTTTTACTGGGTTTATGTCAATGGATTGACTGCAAGTTGATTTTAATGTTAAGAATAGCATGATGCATAAAAAAGTCATCTTGAGTTGTTGACCTGTAATTAATTAATTGTCGTATTTGCTTTTATTAACTTTCTTTTTCTTCTTGAATTTTTATTTGTAGTGTGTAACTTTTTGTCCTCTATTTCTTTCTTCAAAATGTTTCTCGTCTAACTGATTTATTTCTCCTGTCCTTTTGAATGGATTTGTCGTTTTTGACTTTACTTATGGTGCTTGTTTAAATCTAGTGTCGATTTCGAAGTCGTGTCTATCTCCATTTAAATGGTTTATTTGATGTATTTTTTTTGTTTGGGTATTATAGTCGGGGTTCCCGCATAGATAAAAATGTCCGCTGGTGTTCGGTTAGTGGTTTTATGTCTCGTCTTATGGTTGTATACGTAGAGAATTTTTTCAAATTTAAGTAATTTATCTTCGATGTCATTTTCACTATTTATAATTCTGAGTTTTTCATTTACTGTTTTATGGAATCTTTCTACGTCTGAGATGCCGTTTTTATGTAATTTGATGTAATTTTTAACTTTACTTTTTCTTCTTGTAGCCAATTTTTTAGTGCTATACACAGAAATGCTGAATCTTTGTCTGATTTTATTTCTATTGGTTTGCCCATTTCAGTGAATACTTTCATAATTGCTCTCTTGGCTTCTAACCAATCTCTAGACTTTACTTCTACAAGTGTTGCAAATTTCGAGTAAATGTCAATGCATGAAAGGAATTGTAAATTGTCGATCATGTAAAAGTCCATGACGTATTTTTCTCTGATATTAAAAAGTTCTGGTGTTATTTCAATAGTTAGTTTTGTATTTCTATTTTCTGTCTTTGCGATACTGCATACTGAGCATTCATTAATAATGTTTTGAATTAGGTTTTGTAAATCGGGAAAGTAATATTTTTCTTTAAACAAATTAATTGTTTTTTCAATTCCTGGATGTAATAATTCTTTATGTTGTTTTAAGATTATTTCTTTAAATTGTGCAAACTTTTGAAGGTCCTCTAACTTAATGCTAGATATCGAGGATTTGTATTTGCGTTTGGTTGTATTATTTCGATAAAAGCTTGTTGGAATATGGGAAAATCTTGTTCATTATGAAAATATAGTACAGTGTTCTTACTGCAAAGATATCTTATGATTATATCCCTTGCGTAAGCATTGGTAATTTCTTTGTATGTTATTTTTATGTTTGTTTTGTAAAAGTAAGTTGTTTCTGCTTTGTCTTCTGAACCTCTAATGAATTCTATTTGTCTGTTGTAATAATTAATGGGTCTTTCTACTATTGGAATGTAGTTTTCATTATCCTCGTGAGCACTATGTATTGTAGCTGCTGTGCTTTCTGTTGATCCTAAAAAGTTTTCATCTATTTTAACTCTGGAAAAGGCATCTGCTACATGATTTTCTTTGCCAGGTAAATATTTAATTTTGTAATCAAACTCATTTAGTTTTATTTTCCATCTTTGAAGTTTCATATTTGGTTCCTTTATATTGTTGAGCCATACTAAAGGCTTTTGGTCGCTTAGAATCTCGAACTTTCTACCGAAAAGGTATGGGCTAAAATATTTGGTTGCCCATACAATATATAGTAATTCCTTTTCTATGGCTGAATAATTAAGTTCGTGTTCGTTAAGTGTTCTACTACCATAAGAAATAGGTCTATGGTCCTGTGAGAGGAACGCACCTAAAGCTATGTTGCTAGCATCTGTGGTTAGGAAAAATGGTTTTTTGAAATCGGGATATGCAAGTATAGGATCATTCATAAGGAGATATTTTAATTTTTCAAAGGATGAAATATAATTTGGGTCGTTTATATTTATTTTAGCTCTTTTCTTTAATCCTAGAGTTAAAGGTTTTGCAATATGTGCAAAGTTGGGTATAAGAAGAAGAAGAAGAAGAATCCTGAAGAATCCGCAAAATCCTAAGAATGATTTAATTTCTTTTGGGGTTTTGGGTATCGGAAATTTTTGAATTGCTTTGACTTTATCTGGGTTAGGTTTTATACCTTCTGTTGTTATTATATGACCAAGGAATGCTGTTTCCTTTTTCATAAATTCACATTTGTCGAGTTGGAGTTTAAGATTAGCTTCTCTTAGTTTGTTAAATACCTTTCTGAGTGATAGTATGTGTTCCTCCAATGAAGTGGAGTACACAATGATGTCATCCAGATAAACAAGGCAATCCTTATAAATAAGGTCTTCCAAAAGATTATTCATGCATCTTTGAATGTAGGGCCGCCCGCTGTTTCCGGAACCGGTCCTGGTGGCCTTAACACCAGGGGGATGGCCGTCAGTGCGTCCTCTTCTCTCCTCCTTCTAGCAAGCTCTGCTCTTGCTGCTGGTTGCCTGGCACGGTACTCTTCTATGCTTAACGGCCGTGGGCCGTCCAGTGGGCACTCCTCCAATGCCTTCTGGAGCGCTTCCTTTGTATTCTTTGGCATTTGTTAATGTGGTCTGTCCTGATTTTTTTTTTTTACTTTGCTTTTTTTTTCTTATGGCAAGGATTTTTTATACCATACACCCATAGGGTGAAATGGTATATTAAAGTCGCCAAAATGTATGTAACAGGCAGAAGGAAGCATCTGCGACCCCACAAAGTATATATATTCTTGATCAGGATCAACAACCGAGTCGATCTAGCTATGTCCGTCTGTCCGTCCGTCCGTCCGTCCGTCCGTCCGTCCGTCCGTCCGTCCGTCCGTCCGTCCGTCCGTATGAACACCTAGATCTCGGAGACTATAAGAGCTAGAGCCACCAAATTTGGTATGCAGTCTCGTGTAGTATGTACGCTTATCGAGTTTGTTTCAAATTTTTGCCACGCCCCCTTCCGCCCCCGGAATTCACAAAAAACAGATTTTCTTAAAAACTATGTAAGCTACCGACATTAAATTTGGTATGTAAGCTAGCTTAATAGACGCGCAGATATTGAATATTTAAAAATTTTGACACGCCCATTTCCGCCCCCGAAAATTAAACAAAACTGATTTTCTCGAAAACTAACAAAGCTAAAGTCACCAAATTTAGTATCTATATTGGCTTAGTATGCGCGCAGAATACATATATTTTAATATGTTGCCACGGCCACTTCTGCCTCTATAATTTAGGAAAAACCGATTGGCTCTTGCAATTTTTTGACCATCGTGATCAAATTTGGCAGACTAATAAATCTTATCTATTTCTATCAAACTACCAAATTTGATTGAAATCGGACTAGAAACATACAAAATATACGTATGAACGTATTTTGTTCGCGATCCAAAAGGGCAGAATTGGCCGTTGGCTAGTGGCGGCGCTAGAGTGCTCGTGTGTTTGTAGAGTGAGCGAGATAGCACATGGTATGAGCATAATAAAATAATTTAATAGACATATGTACATTTGGTTTTCAAAATTTTAAATACTTGTTTCACCTGGTGTATGGTATACCCAAGTCGGCGAGACGACTTACTTACTTCATTTGTATTATTATTATTGCCTTTTTATTTATTGCCAATGTTAGGCAGGATCGCCATGAAATAGGCGAAGGCAAGGTTTGACTTGAAGTGATTTATTGGGGCCGCAAGCCCGGTATTTATAGGAGAAAGTTTACATTGGTCTTATGGCTAGTGTCCTTAACGGTACTTAAAGCTAGACATTATGCTTAAGTTCTAATTACTTATAATCTATTCCCAAAAGTATGTGGCCTAATCTTATCCCTAAAAGTATACTACACAATGCTTAATATATCGTCTTTAATTGATCGAAGCAGTTCTGGATACAAGTTATGCTAGTGTTTTTCCAGGCTTTGTAAGCAATGCTAATTTTCTTCAATGCTGTTTAGCAAATCAATAACCATTTCTTTGCGGTATGATTTAAAATCTTTTATAATAGTGGGACAAAATATGCAGTTTTTCGTTTTCTCTTTTATTTCCAGTTTAGTCATCCCAGGGTTTTCCAGTTACAGTCATTTTTAGAACACAACGTTGAGTTTTACGAACGCAGATTGCTTTGCTGTCATTTGTGGGTGGCTAAGCACAAAATTTATTATATTTGATGCTATTCGCACTCTTAAGATTTGTGGCACTATTTGATGCGGAGATCTCAATTAAATAAAATATCAGCGCATACCAAATAGGAAGTAAATACAAATACAACAAATACAAAATTTGTACTCTCAGTTTGAACTGTGTGGAAAAATATTGTTCTTAGTAAGCCCGAGGGGTAGCGCTATTAAATTCGATATTGTACGCTCCAAAACAAGTCCTTGTGTCCAGGAGTTTGTATATGATTATATGGACGGAGCTCCATGCGTTTATAACGCATAAAATATGATGATCAGTCCAAAATCGTTTTTGTGCCATTTGGACAGGAAAAAAATCGGCCAACTTTTTATACCCTTGCAAAAAGGGTATATTAATTTTGGTCAAAAGTGTGCAACGCATAGAAGGAAGCATCTCCGACCATATAAAGTATATATATTCTTGATCAGCACGACGAGACGAGTTCAAATAGCCATGTCCGTCCGTCCGTCCGTCCGTCCGTCCGTCCATCCGTCCGTCCGTCCGTCCGTCCGTCCGTCTGGATCAACGTAAACTCCTCCTAGACCGTAAAAGCTACAGAGCTGAAATTTTGCATGTAGGCTTGTATATACTGCAGGCATTGTATATCTCGGATTCAGCCGGATCGGATCACTATATCATATAGCTCCCATACAAATGGCAAAGTCACGGACAGTGACTTTTCTTAATAACTTCGTTATTTTCTGAGCGATTGTCGTGAATTTTAATACTGGTGAGTTAATTACACATATAAACGACTATGCCAAATTTGATCAGATCGGGTGACTATATCATATAGCTCCAATAGGAACGATTTTTCGAAAACAGTGACTTTGGTGAATAACTTCGTTACTTTTGACGCGATTGCTTTCAAATTAAACATTTGTTAGTTTAATATATCTGTTAATGATTGTGCCAAATTTGATAAGGATCGGGTAACTATATCATATAGCTCCCATAGGAACGATCGGTGGAAAACAGTGACTTTGATCAATAACTCCGTTATTTGCTATGTAGGCCGTTCTTTCGCAAACATTAGCCTTTTTAGCTTAAACGTTTTTCCACTTTTGATGGCTATAGGTAAGGAAAGAGTTACCAAAAATGTTGCAAGGGTATACAAACTTTGACGCGGTCGAAGTTAGCCCCGGCCTCTGGTTTAAAATAACCTTGTTTCATTTGCATTAAAAAAAAACAATTTTTTAAATGCAAGGTTGTCGGTTTTAAAACGATACCACCAACCACTGCTATCCCTAAAATCATTAATATTCAGTGCTTTTGCAAAAACAGATCTTTTTCTTTTAAAATCTGTAGATAATGTTTGAACTGTGTGGAAAAATATTGTTCTTAGTAAACCCGAGGGGTAGCGCTATTAAACTCGATATTGTACGCTCCAAAACAAGTCCATGTGTCCAGGAGTTTGTATATGATTATATGGACGGAGCTCCATGCGTTTATAACGCATAAAATATGTTGATCAGTCCAAAATCGTTTTTGTGCCATTTGGACAGGAAAAAATGGGCCAACTTTTTTAAAATAACCTTGTTTCATTTGCATTAAAAAAAACAATTTTTTAAATGCAAGGTTGTCGGTTTTAAAAACGATACCACCAACCACTGCTATCCCTAAAATCATTAATATTCAGTGCTTTTGCAAAAAACAGCTTTTTCTTTTAAAATCTGTAGATAATGTTTTGTCGACACTCTGTAAGCCACAGAACTACGGACCTTTCTGCTTTTGGATATTCAGGTGGCTTTTGCCGCTTCATTAGACTGCGTGCGGGGTCTTTCTGTTAAAAATCGAAGTTAATGTTGAAGCGATTCCGAGAGAGAACAACGAAATTTCGCACATGAAGCGACATAAAGGCGCCATGCATACCGAGTCTGCGAGGCCTAACGGTAGTTTAGCTTCCAAACACCAGCAGTTTTGATTTAGCAAGGTATGAATTATCGAGGCTCGGCTGTATCATTTTTTTGCAAGTGTATTAAATAAGAATGAATATGTGCGAAATGGATTTTGACAAACTTATTGAAATGAAATATTCTAAATTCGTTTAGTCGCGCACACATGCGTTTTTGACCCTTCCTTGCCACACCGTCTTCCCATTCCCACATACAGTTGCGAACAAATCTGTACAAACGACCATGTTCCTCTTTCATGTTTATTTGTATTCAAAACTAAAAGTTTTGTTGGCAATATAACTTTTTTTGCTTTTGCTTGGTCGTTTTAGGCCATCTTGGAACACAAAATTCAAATTGTGACCAATTGAACATTTTGTATTTTTAAAATCTCACATTTGAGCATCGAGCTTGCATAGTCGGTTAAGCAATTTTTTGTGTCGAATGATTGGCTTCATCATTTTGTTTTTTGGTTGCAAGTGATGCGTTTTTAGTTGCACACGTCCAAAATTTTTTTTTTATTTTTGAGGACTGTTGTTTCGATTGTTGCAATCGAAACTCAAAGAAGAGTTACGACGCTTACCTAAAGTTACACAAAACAAAATTTTACTCTATTTGTTTTATTAATACTTCTGCTACTTACTAGGCGATTCTTTATTGTTAAGAAGTAAACATAATTTTAATCTCAAGGGAAAACAACTTTACACGACGAAAAAATAATTTCACACAAAGAAAAATTCAGCAAATGTGCAAAAAACTCGCGAATAATTTGTTTCAAAGATGTAAAAATCGGGGGCACTCTATCGTCATCGATAGTACGACAGCTCGATAGTGCCAAACCATCGATAGTGTCAAGAGTACTATTGATAGTTCTCCACCTTTAATAATTAACTGGCGCAAACAGGTTTTTGCTGAATTTCTAACGGTTCATTCTAAAAATAGAAAATAAATAGAATTAAATTGCACTTCGCAAGTCCCAACATAAAAACTTAAAACTATATAAAGTCGTTTATTCGTTCATTATATTGCATTCATCGTTACATCATCTTGGACAGTCATCATTGGACTTTTCAGCTTACATCATCATCACATTCATCATTGGACTTCTTCATCATTACATAATCATCTTGGATAGTCGTCATCGGACTTCTTCATCATTGGACTTTGCAAGACATATCATCGTGGATATTTACGTGGAGCCCTATCATAACCTAAGTCAACTTGAGTGTGTAAATTTATTTGTTTGCTTTTCTACAAAAGCTATTCATACAGAACTAATCTCAGACCTATCCGCTAATAATTTTATTCACTGTTTGAAGCGATTCATATACAGCGAGCATATACAAGGATTTATTGTGACAATGCCACCAACTTTGTCGGAGCATGTTCGCAACTTGAAGGCTTCAAACGGCAATTCTGTTCAGAACTCATTGCAAAAAATCTGGAGGAATTTAGCCGAAATGCCGTCTTTGAATTCAATTTCATTCCACCGCGTGCTCCCCATTTTGGAGGCTTATGGGAAGCCGCAGTAAAGTCAATGAAGACTCTGCTCATCAAAAATTTGACCTCTTCTCATTTGACGTATGAAGAGCTTCAATCGATTGCAATTTAATTCCCGTCCAATATCCATTCACAGCGATGATCCCAATGACGGGGAGGCCCTGGCGCCAGCCCACTTATTGATCGGATGTTCATTGCGAGCGATCCCTGAACGGATAGTAAATGACTCAACTTTCTGGGCAAAGTCGGTGACCTATCTCAAGCCACGCTTCTGGGAACTCGGGAAGCGCGACTATGTACATCAATTGCAAGAACGCTCTAAGTGGTTGCATCGCGAAAACAGCAAGGGATCAATTAGGTCTCATCCATGAAGACAATCTTCAACCGCAATGCTAGATTAATGGTCGTGCGGTCGAAGCTACTTAGGGCAGATGAAAGGGTCAGAGTAGCCGATGTTCGCACCAAGAAAGGAATTATTCGCCGCCCAATCTGAAAACTTGCAACATTGCCTTTGAGAGATGACGTTTATGTGTGGGGAAGTATGTTGGAGGAGTCGTCAAAGTTAACAGCAAGGGATCAATTAGTTCTCATCCATGAAGACAATCTTCCACCGCAATGCTGGATTACTGGTCGTGTGGTCGAAGCCATACTTGGTGCAGATGGAAGGGTTAGAGTAGCCGATGTTCGCACCAAGAAAGGAATTATTCGTCGCCTAATCTGCAAACTTGCTCCATTGCCTTTAAGAGATGACGTTTATTTCTGCTTTACATTCATTTTCTAGCTGCCTCCGCTGCAGCTAATATTTTTATGTATGATTTTAGTCTCTACTAAACTTCTACTCGAATAGGTTAAGGGCCCAGGCAGCAGATAGTAAAAACTGTGAAACAGATGAAAAGTCTGTTGATTTATTCTGTGGTCGGTGACTTGTGGTCGGTTAAAAAAGGAGTTGCTTTACAGCAGAGCCCGGCACTCATATCCCCCGGGGGACGAACTTGTTCGGCACCTCGTATGCGTGTAACCGAACAGCTGCCGAAGTCCTCACACAAAATTATCAAGAGCAAGAGGGTGGGTTTTAGTTTCCCTCAGCATTTCGACGCAAGCAGATCTATGTCGCTTTGTTGAGAGAACACACATGAAAAAATTGATCGCTGCTTTGTTTTCTCTATCTTTTTCTTGCATAAGATTATTTGCTGCACTCGTTTTCTTGATTTGAGGCAGAATTTGATGAAGTTTAATTTTGCGCAGTGTAGCAAGTACAAGCAAGTGCACACATACAACTAAACTTTTTTAGCGCTCTCTTTGTGCCGGGCCCTGCTTTACAGTAAAGACGAGAAAGCTCTCACAAGTACATTTTAAAACCGCGAGCGAAGCATGGGCAAAGTTATCTGCGATCCACATGCCCTCTGGTCCGGCTAGAAACAGCTGTTTAAGCAATTGTTGTATACTAAAATGTTGCCTGGAGCTCGCATAGAAACGCAAGACTCGTTGCCATCGCTAAGCGCTCTAAAAATTAAATTGCTTGAAGAGGAAGAGAGACGCAAGACTGGCAAGTAGCCGAGAAAAGTGAGAATAAAATATATTCGTCGCATCTAGAAAACCGTAAAAAGAACAAAAAAATGAGAACCAAAAAACAATTAATGTTGGCTGTGCGGTCGCCGCACAGAAGCCGAAGGTTGCGGTACAGTGGAACTAAAATGGAAAATAACACGATCGAATTGTTTGACGTGTTATATGTAAAGAACTTACAGTTTAATTATACCATACACCCATAGGGTGAAATGGTATATTAAAGTCGCCAAAAAGTATGTAACAGGCTTCTTCGTGATTTCTACGAAGCAACAACGGTCCCGAGTATCTGAGCGATGTGTTTGAACAGTTCTTGTCGAGTCATGGAATAAAAGGACAAATCACTGTTCCCCACACTCCACAACAAAACGGTGTGGCGGAACGCGCCAACAGAACCTTGGTGGAGATGACGCGAAGCATGATGGTGCATGCTGGTTGACGAGGTTTGGTATGGGAAAAAGACGAGCGTATCTCATCTTAAATTTGGTATGAAAGCTGTTGTATTGGAAAGCAGCATATTTTGGTAGGTTACTCCGAAACTGCCAAGGCTTATCGCCTCATCATGTGAGTCAGATGTGGTAATATTTCAGCCAGGTGAAAAACTTGATTGCGAGCATAATGATGAAAACCAAGAAAACTCTGTGGAGCAATATTGGTGAGTTAATTACACATATAAAATACTATGCGAAATTTGATTAAGATCGGGTGACTATATCATATAGCTCCCATAGGAACGATCTTTGGAAAACAGTGACTTTTGTCAATAACTTCGTTACTTTTAACGCGATTGCTTTCAAATTAAATATTTTTTAGTTTAATATATCTGTTAATGACTGTGTCGAATTTGATAAGGATCGGGTAGCTATATCATATAGCTCCCATAGGAACGATCGGTGGAAAACAGTGACTTTTGTCAATAACTTCGTTACTTTTAACGCGATTGCTTTCAAATTAACGATTTGTTAGTTTAATATATCTGTTAATGACTGTGTCGAATTTGATAAAGATCGGGTTACTATATCATATAGCTCCCATAGGAACGATCGGTGGAAAACAGTGACTTTGATCAATATTTGTTAGTTTTTTCCTATGCTAAGGTTGTAGGCCGTTCTTTCGCAAACATTAGCCTTTTTGGCTTAACGTTTTTCCACTTTGATGGCTATAGGTAAGGAAAGGGTTACCATAAAAGTTGCAAGGGTATACAAACTTTGACGCGGTCGAAGTTAGCCCCGCCTCTCTGGTTTATGTTGTTTCTGCATCTGCTGCTGTTGCTGGTCGCTGCATCTGGCTCTGTTGCTGTTTTTGTCTCGCCTGTTTGGTCCCCTGGTGCACCTTTTCCAGCTCGTCTACTTTATTCCACAGCTTGCATGCTTCCGCCCAGGGTGGTGGCGGATCGTTGTTGATTTGGGCCAGTAGGGCCGCCCGCTGTTTCCGGAACCGGTCCTGGTGGCCTTAACACCAGGGGGATGGCCGTCAGTGCGTCCTCTTCTCTCCTCCTTCTAGCAAGCTCTGCTCTTGCTGCTGGTTGCCTGGCACGGTACTCTTCTATGCTTAACGGCCGTGGGCCGTCCAGTGGGCACTCCTCCAATGCCTTCTGGAGCGCTTCCTTTGTATTCTTTGGCATTTGTTAATGTGGTCTGTCCTGATTTTTTTTTTTACTTTGCTTTTTTTTCTTATGGCAAGGATTTTTTTGTATTATTATTATTGCCTTTTTATTTATTGCCAATGTTAGGCAGGATCGCCATGAAATAGGCGAAGGCAAGGTTTGACTTGAAGTGATTTATTGGGGCCGCAAGCCCGGTATTTATAGGAGAAAGTTTACATTGGTCTTATGGCTAGTGTCCTTAACGGTACTTAAAGCTAGACATTATGCTTAAGTTCTAATTACTTATAATCTATCCCCAAAAGTATGTGGCCTAATCTTATCCCTAAAAGTATACTACACAATGCTTAATATATCGTCTTTTAATTGATCGAAGCAGTTCTGGATACAAGTTATGCTTTTATAATAGTGGGACAAAATATGCAGTTTTTCGTTTTCTCTTTTATTTCCAGTTTAGTCATCCCAGGGTTTTCCAGTTACATTCATTTTTAGAAGACAACGTTGAGTTTTGCGAACACAGATTGCTTTGCTGTCATTTGTGGGTGGCTAAGCACAAAATTTATTATATTTGATGCTATTCGCACTCTTAAGATTTGTGGCACTATTTGATGCGGAGATCTCAATTAAATAAAATATCAGCGCATACCAAATAGGAAGTAAATACAATTACAACAAATACAAAATTTGTACTCTCAGTTTGAACTGTGTGGAAAAATTTTGTTCTTAGTAAGCCCGAGGGGTAGCGCTATTAAATTCGATATTGTACGCTCCAAAACAAGTCCATGTGTCCAGGAGTTTGTATATGATTATATGGACGGAGCTCCATGCGTTTATAACGCATAAAATATGTTGATCAGTCCAAAATCGTTTTTGTGCCATTTGGACAGGAAAAAAATGGGCCAACTTTTTTAAAATAACCTTGTTTCATTTGCATTAAAAAAAAACAATTTTTTAAATGCAAGGTTGTCGGTTTTAAAAACGATACCACCAACCACTGCTATCCCTAAAATCATTAATATTCAGTGCTTTTGCAAAAAACAGAGCTTTTTCTTTTAAAATATGTAGATAATGTTTGAACTGTGTGGAAAAATATTGTTCTTAGTAAACCCGAAAGGTAGCGCTATTAAACTCGATATTGTACGCTCCAAAACAAGTCCATGTGTCCAGGAGTTTGTATATGATTATATGGACGGAGTTCCATGCGTTTATAACGCATAAAATATGTTGATCAGTCCAAAATCGTTTTTGTGCCATTTGGACAGGAAAAAAATGGGCCAACTTTTTTAAAATAACCTTGTTTCATTTGCATTAAAAAAAAACAATTTTTTAAATGCAAGGTTGTCGGTTTTAAAAACGATACCACCAACCACTGCTATCCCTAAAATCATTAATATTCAGTGCTTTTGCAAAAAACAGAGCTTTTTCTTTTAAAATCTGTAGATAATGTTTTGTCGACATTCTGTAAGCCACAGAACTACGGACCTTTTTGCTTTTGGATATTCAGGTGGCTTTTGCCGCTTCATTAGACTGCGTGCGGGTCTTTCTGTTAAAAATCGAAGTTAATGTTGAAGCGATTCCGAGAGAGAACGACGAAATTTCGCACATGAAGCGACATAAAGGCGCCATGCATAACGAGTCTGCGAGGCCTAACGGTAGTTTAGCTTCCAAACACCAGCAGTTTTGATTTAGCAAGGTATGAATTATCGAGGCTCGGCTGTATCATTTTTTTGCAAGTGTATTAAATAAGAATGAATATGTGCGAAATGGATTTTGACAAACTTATTGAAATGAAATATTCTAAATTCGTTTAGTCGCGCACACATGCGTTTTTGACCCTTCCTTGCCACACCGTCTTCCCATTCCCACATACAGTTGCGAACAAATCTGTACAAACGACCATGTTCCTCTTTCATGTTTATTTGTATTCAAAACTAAAAGTTTTGTTGGCAATATAACTTTTTTTGCTTTTGCTTGGTCGTTTTAGGCCATCTTGGAACACAAAATTCAAATTGTGACCAATTGAACATTTTGTATTTTTAAAATCTCACATTTGAGCATCGAGCTTGCATAGTCGGTTAAGCAATTTTTTGTGTCGAATGATTGGCTTCATCATTTTGTTTTTGGTTGCAAGTGATGCGTTTTTAGTTGCACACATCCAAAATTTTTTTTTTTATTTTTGAGGACTTTTGTTTCCATTGCTGCAATCGAAACTCAAAGAAGAGTTACGACGCTTACCTAAAGTTACACAAACAAAATTTTACTCTATTTGTTTTATTAGTACTTCTGCTACTTACTAGGCGATTCTTTATTGTTAAGAAGTAAACATAATTTTAATCTCAAGGGAAAACAACTTTACACGACGAAAAAATAATTTCACACAGAAAAATTCAGCAAATGTGCAAAAAACTCGCGAATAATTTGTTTCAAAGATGTAAAAATCGGGGGCACTCTATCATCATCGATAGTACGACAGCTCGATAGTGCCAAACCATCGATAGTGTCAAGAGTACTATTGATAGTTCTCCACCTTTAATTCTTAACTGGTGCAAACAGGTTTTTGCTGAAATTCTAACGGTTTATTCTAAAAATAGAAAATAAATAGAAATAAATTGCACTTCGCAAGTCCCAACATAAAAACTTAAAAACTATATAAAGTCGTTTATTCGTTCATTATATTGCATTCATCGTTACATCATCTTGGACAGTCATCATTGGACTTTTCAGCTTACATCATCATCACATTCATCATTGGACTTCTTCATCATTACATAATCATCTTGAATAGTCGTCATCGGACTTCTTCATCATTGGACTTTGCAAGACATATCATCGTGGATATTTACGTGGAGCCCTATCATAACCTAAGTCAACTTGAGTGTGTAAATTTATTTGTTTGCTTTTCTACAAAAGCTATTCATACAGAACTAATCTCAGACCTATCCGCTAATAATTTTATTCTCTGTTTGAAGCGATTCATCGGACGACAATACAAGGATTTATTGTGACAATGCCACCAACTTTGTCGGAGCATGTTCGCAACTTGAAGGCTTCAAACGGCAATTCTGTTCAGAACTCATTGCAAAAAATCTGGAGGAATTTAGCCGAAATGCCGTCTTTGAATTCAATTTCATTCCACCGCGTGCTCCCCATTTTGGAGGCTTATGGGAAGCCGCAGTTAAGTCAATGAAGACTCTGCTCATCAAAAATTTGACCTCTTCTCATTTGATGTATGAAGAGCTTCAATCGATTGCAATTTAATTCCCGTCCAATATCCATTCACAGCGATGATCCCAATGACGGGGAGGCCCTGGCGCCAGCCCACTTATTGATCGGATGTTCATTGCGAGCGATCCCTGAACGAATAGTAAATGACTCAACTTTCTGGGCAAAGGGTGACCTATCTCAAGCAACGCTTCTGGGAACTCGTGAAGCGCGACTATGTACATCAATTGCAAGAACGCTCTAAGTGGTTGCATCGCGAAAACAGCAAGGGATCAATTAGGTCTCATCCATGAAGACAATCTTCAACCGCAATGCTAGATTAATGGTCGTGCGGTCGAAGCTACTTAGGGCAGATGAAAGGGTCAGAGTAGCCCTATGACTCCTAGTATGTAGGTGTCATACTTCATCCTTCAATGGGGGAGTATGTTGGAGGAGACGTCATTTCTGCTTTACATTCATTTTCTAGCTGCCTCCGCTGCAGCTAATATTTTTATGTATGATTTTAGTCTCTACTAAACTTCTACTCGAATAGGTTAAGTGAAACAGATGAAAAGTCTGTTGATTTATTCTGTGGTCGGTGACTTGTGGTCGGTTAAAAAAGGAGTTGCTTTACAGTAAAGACGAGAAAGCTCTCGCAAGTACATTTTAAAACCGCGAGCGAAGCATGGGCAAAGTTATCTGCGATCCACATGCCCTCTGGTCCGGCTAGAAACAGCTGTTTAAGCAATTGTTGTATACTAAAATGTTGCCTGATGCTCGCATAGAAACGCAAGACTCGTTACCATCGCTAAGCGCTCTAAAAATTAAATTGCTTGAAGAGGAAGAGAGACGCAAGACTGGCAAGTAGCCGAGAAAAGTGAGAATAAAATATATTCGTCGCATCTAGAAAACCTTAAAAAGAACAAAAAAATGAGAACCAAAAAACAATTAATGTTGGCTGTGCGGTCGCCGCACAGAAGCCGAAGGTTGCGGTACAGTGGAACTAAAATGGAAAAATAACACGATCGAATTGTTTGACGTGTTATATGTAAAGAACTTACAGTTTAATTATACCATACACCCATAGGGTGAAATGGTATATTAAAGTCGCCAAAAAGTATGTAACAGGCTTCTTCGTGACTTCTACGAAGCGACAACGGACCCGAGTATCTGAGCGATGTGTTTGAACAGTTCTTGTCGAGTCATGGAATAAAAGGACAAATCACTGTTCCCCACACTCCACAACAAAACGGTGTGGCGGAACGCGCCAACAGAACCTTGGTGGAGATGACGCGAAGCATGATGGTGCATGCTGGTTGACGAGGTTTGGTATGGGAAAAAGACGAGCGTATCTCATCTTAAATTTGGTATGAAAGCTGTTGTATTGGAAAGCAGCATATTTTGGTAGGTTACTCCGAAACTGCCAAGGCTTATCGCCTCATCATGTGAGTCAGATGTGGTAATATTTCAGCCAGGTGAAAAACTTGATTGCGAGCATAATGATGAAAACCAAGAAAACTCTGTGGAGCAACAAAGTTCAATTGTTGAACAGCAAAATACAATTGTTGATGAGCAAAGTGGTGACGAAGAAAAAGCAGAGGAGCAAGCAAATACCCGAAGAGGGCCAGGGAGACCAAAAGAGTACAATATGCTGAATGTACTAGATGCTAAAGACGTTATTGTTCCTAGCTGTGTAAATGAGGCAAGGTTATTGGTAGTAAATGGGTTTTTTTATACCAAACGAGATGAGAATGGCAACGATCAGAGTTTTAAGGCAAAATTGGTCGCAAAAGGATGTGGTCAACAATATGGAATTAACTACAAGGAAACTTTTGGGCTGGCGATAGCAACGATCGAAAGTCGTTCACAGGTAGGTCATTCTACATTGCTGGAGCGGCGGTGTCATGGGAATCAAAGAAGCAAAATGTGGTTGCCCTCAGTAGCACAGAGGCCGAGTACGTAGCACATTCTACAGCAGACAAAGAAGCGGTATACATTAGCAAGCTGATCAACGAGATGGGATTCGGGCCGATGGCGAAGCTGCTAATCTATAGCGACAATCAGAGCGCACAATGTCTTGCTAAGGATGCTAAATTTCATTCACGTAGCAAGAACATTGAAATAAAATATCATTTTGTATAAAAATAATTAATAGATATAGAATACATTCCCATAGATTGTATGACCTCAGATATTTTAACGAAAAAATTGTGTAAGGTCAAACATATAAAGTTAACAGAAAGGTTGTAGTTTGTCAAGTAATTCTTTGCAAAATGAAAAAAGTCACAAAAATTCATTTTCAGCTTTAAATTTATAATAAACAATTCCTTTCTTAAAAAAATTTTTTTTTAACTTATAGATATAACTATTTTTATAAATAATATTCACAAGTTTGTCAAATTTTCATCCAAAAGAAACAAAAAAAGAAAATTCATCGAAATTCACACTGTCAATTAATTTTTTGCAAAATGCAAACAATTATTTGAAGTCAACTTAAAACTAGGAAAATGTTATTTTTTATCTAATATTTGGTGTGTCTTCCGTTTGCATCTAGTACTGACGACGTCGAAGCATCGAATGTACTAGGTTGTGGAGGTTGAATTGCCCTTATCAGAGCCGTTTTATTGGTTGGGCTTCGTTTTTTCAAAAACGATATGATTTTAGTCTCTAATAATCCTCTACTCGAATATCTATCGTGTTTGTCCATAATTTTCATGATTATAAAAATAGGTACTAACGAACAACGACAACAAGTAATTAATTCTTAAGCCAATTAATGAAATCAATTGGTTACATATGCATGAAGCTTGAAGCGTTTTGGACTTATTACAACCGCAAAAAACCATCTGGTCTCCAATATCAATGCGCTTGGTTGAATAAATTCTTCTAGGCAAACTTCGGAAACTGCTCAACGTGGCGGTCCTAGACTCAGTTTTTTCGAATCTTCAGCAAGAACAAAGCGAATACGCATTGCTCAGCTGAGCGAGATCAATAAATCTGTTATTTCTGCTTTACGCAATGATAATCAAACCCACAATTTATTGCCAGCAGATCCTATCGAAGTTATTTCGCTTTTAATGGAGACCGGCAAATAAAAGAAAACCAGAGGGCCGGGGCTAACTTCGACCGCGTCAAAGTTTGTATACCCTTGCAATTTCTTTGGTAACTCTTTCCTTACCTATAGCTATCAAAGTGGAAAAACGTTTAAGCTAAAAAGGCTCTTTTGCTTGGTTTTAACAAAATCAGTTAGCACGTGTATAAAAAGTGCCAAATAATAATCAGAAAATGGATGATCGAAGTGATATAGCTCAAGATGGTCCCGCTGGCATGGACCCTGAGGGTGTCATCGAATCGACCTGGCACGAGTCTATTCATGACATGAATTTGCGCGAGGAGCTGCTGCGCGGCATCTATGGTTATGGTTTTGAGAAGCCATCGGCCATTCAACAACGCGCCATCATTCCCTGCGTTAAGGGTCGCAATGTCATTGCCCAGGCGCACTCGGGTACTGGCAAAACTGCCACCTTCTCGATTGCCATTCTGCAGCAAATCGACACGACATGTCGCGAATGTCAGGCCACCCAAATCCAACGTGTGGTCATGGCTCTTGGTGAGTACATGAAGGTGCATTCGCATGCCTGCATCGGTGGCACCAATGTCCGTGAGGATGCCCGCATTCTGGAATCCGGCTGCCATGTGGTTGTTGGTACCCCTGGTCGTGTGTATGACATGATCAATCGTAAGGTGCTCTGCACTCAGTCTATTAAGCTGTTCGTTCTGGATGAGGCTGATGAGATGTTGTCGCGCGGTTTCAAGGATCAAATCCAGGATGTGTTCAAGATGCTGCCACCAGATGTGCAGGTCATTCTGTTGTCTGCCACCATGCCACATGATGTGCTTGAAGTCAGCCGTTGCTTCATGCGTGAACCAGTCAGCATTCTGGTCAAGAAGGAGGAATTGACCCTTGAGGGTATCAAGCAGTTCTATGTGAATGTTAAGCAGGAGAACTGGAAATTGGGTACATTGTGCGATCTATGTGAATGTTAAGCAGGAGAACTGGAAATTGGGTACATTGTGCGATCTATACGATACCCTGTCCATTACCCAATCGGTCATCTTCTGTAATACCAGACGCAAGGTCGATCAATTGACTCAGGAGATGTCTAACCACAACTTCACAGTCTCGGCCATGCATGGTGATATGGAGCAACGTGATCGTGAAGTCATCATGAAACAATTCCGTTTCTGATTACAACTGATTTACTGGCGCGTGGTATTGATGTCCAGCAGGTGTCATTGGTTATTAACTATTATCTGCCCTCGAACCGCGAGAACTATATTCGGTCGCGGTGGTCGTTTCGGTCGCAAGGGTGTTGCGATCAACTTCATCACAGATGAAGATCGACGAATCCTTAAGGATATTGAACAATTTTATCACACAACAATTGAGGAAACGCCTGCTAATATTGCCGATTTTATTTAAATATTTTTATTTGTCTAGATTTCGACCTTATTGAAGTTAATCAAAAATTTGTTTGAGCAGGCTTCAGGTCAATCTTACTGATTTATTTGTAAGACTTTAAATCATAGGCAGCACAAAAGGTGAGCAGGTTGTCTGTATAGCTATTTCAAGAACCACCAAGTTCTATCATCAGCAGACTTCGCTAAAGAATCCACAATTGTAATGGCCATACCATATCTTCAACACTAAAACTAGTTGGGAATTACATTGCCAACTAAATGAAGCGAAAAAAGAACGGCAAAGCTTGCAACTGCAGATTCCACCTTTTTTGTGTGCATACCCATGGGCGCCAGCTGAATTAGTGTAAAGGGCTTCGCCTTAACCAACTAATCGTCGCGCCCAAATATTTTGTAATAGTATATTGTACTATATGCAAAAAAGAGGGTTTTTACAGCAAGTGTAAAACGGCGGGCCTTCCGTTTTTGGTATTTGTCTAGATTTCGACCTTATTGAAGTGAATCAAAAATTTGTTTGAGCAGGCTTCAGGTCAATCTTACTGATTTATTTGTAAGACTTTAAATCATAGGCAGCACAAAAGGTGAGCAGGTTGTCTGTATAGCTATTTCAAGAACCACCAAGTTCTATCATCAGCAGACTTCGCTAAAGAATCCACAATTGTAATGGCCATACCATATCTTCAACACTAAAACTAGTTGGGAATTACATTGCCAACTAAATGAAGCGAAAAAAGAACGGCAAAGCTTGCAACTGCAGATTCCACCTTTTTTGTGTGCATACCCATGGGCGCCAGCTGAATTAGTGTAAAGGGCTTCGCCTTAACCAACTAATCGTCGCGCCCAAATATTTTGTAATAGTATATTGTACTATATGCAAAAAAGAGGGTTTTTACAGCAAGTGTAAAACGGCGGGCCTTCCGTTTTTGGTATTTGTCTAGATTTCGACCTTATTGAAGTGAATCAAAAATTTGTTTGAGCAGGCTTCAGGTCAATCTTACTGATTTATTTGTAAGACTTTAAATCATAGGCAGCACAAAAGGTGAGGTTAAAGTCTTACAAATAAATCAGTAAGATTGACCTGAAGCCTGCTCAAACAAATTTTTGATTCACTTCAATAAGGTCGAAATCTAGACAAATACCAAAAACGGAAGGCCCGCCGTTTTACACTTGCTGTAAAAACCCTCTTTTTTGCATATAGTACAATATACTATTACAAAATATTTGGGCGCGACGATTAGTTGGTTAAGGCGAAGCCCTTTACACTAATTCAGCTGGCGCCCATGGGTATGCACACAAAAAAGGTGGAATCTGCAGTTGCAAGCTTTGCCGTTCTTTTTTCGCTTCATTTAGTTGGCAATGTAATTCCCAACTAGTTTTAGTGTTGAAGATATGGTATGGCCATTACAATTGTGGATTCTTTAGCGAAGTCTGCTGATGATAGAACTTGGTGGTTCTTGAAATAGCTATACAGACAACCTGCTCACCTTTTGTGCTGCCTATGATTTAAAGTCTTACAAATAAATCAGTAAGATTGACCTGAAGCCTGCTCAAACAAATTTTTGATTCACTTCAATAAGGTCGAAATCTAGACAAATACCAAAAACGGAAGGCCCGCCGTTTTACACTTGCTGTAAAAACCCTCTTTTTTGCATATAGTACAATATACTATTACAAAATATTTGGGCGCGACGATTAGTTGGTTAAGGCGAAGCCCTTTACACTAATTCAGCTGGCGCCCATGGGTATGCACACAAAAAAGGTGGAATCTGCAGTTGCAAGCTTTGCCGTTCTTTTTCGCTTCATTTAGTTGGCAATGTAATTCCCAACTAGTTTTAGTGTTGAAGATATGGTATGGCCATTACAATTGTGGATTCTTTAGCGAAGTCTGCTGATGATAGAACTTGGTGGTTCTTGAAATAGCTATACAGACAACCTGCTCACCTTTTGTGCTGCCTATGATTTAAAGTCTTACAAATAAATCAGTAAGATTGACCTGAAGCCTGCTCAAACAAATTTTTGATTTAAATATTTTGTTCAGCCGTAAAAAAAAAAGAAGTAAACTTGAAACAACCATAAAGAGAAATTCATAACAAAAGATAAAGAGTTAGAGAGAAGTAGCGAACCGGAGATAATACGAGCGCAAAATATTTACAAAAGAAAAATAATTAAACAAACAAATAAAAATCAATTGAAAATATTTATTTAAACATCATCAATATCGACAAGAAAAAGGAAGAAACAGGAGTAGCAGTAGAAGCAGCAAACAATAACACCAGCAGTAGCAGCAACAGAGAAGGGAGTCCAGCCAACAACAACAACATCAAGATCTATCAACAACAAGAAGAACACATGTGCATATGCCCCTTGTCGTTGTGCAGCTTGCCTCGCCGCCCGCCTGTATGTGTAAACATCAATTTGAAAACTGCGTCGTCAAACCAGCAACCAACAACAACAACAACTTTTTTGCAACTATCTAAAGGGAAAGGAAAAAGAAACAATTTTGATAAACCGCTAGGGCAACAACAAGAAGAACGCATCAGCATCTAGAACAACAACAACATTCATTTTCGTTTGCCCCCCAGCAGCAAGCAGCAACAAAAACAGCAGCAACATTGTTTTAGCTTTTTCTAGAACTATTGATAAAAATATAAAAAAAAAAAAATTAGCCCCGGCCCTCTGCTTCTTTTATATATTTATTCATATTTTATGGTCGTATTTTTGTACGAATATATATCTTTATTTTATTTGTATGGTTTTCTTTTTTTTAATTGTCCCTATTCGATCATCGCATTGAACTCCTGTCTATTGGGCGTGTGGCTTCATGGGTCACACTATTAAATTCTTGGTCGCTCTTTGTAACGCTACCTGTCCTACTGCGACCAGGGTCTAGCTTTTCGCGCTAGACGGTGCCGTCTTCTCTGCTGTGGTCTTGGCCTTCTTGGGTTCTGGTTTTGGAGAATCGTATAAGTTACGATTGTTGTCTTGGTGTCAAATAGTAGCTTTCCATTATTTTAGCGGTTAACTTCGTTACGTCTGATGGGTATGTAGAAAAATCAGCTGTTTTGCGATACATCGTAGACAATCTGTTTCTTAAGAACGAATTCAAAGTTGGTCTATATGCATGTAAAACCTTTAAGGAGCTAAAGGAAGTCTATGAAATCGTGGATAAACTGGCCAAGAACGATCCAAGGAGTTTTTTTAGGACTACAACGGATGTAGCAAAGACGCAGCTTCCCAAAAGGGTCAGCTGAACACAAAATAAAAGATTGCTTGGGATGGTGGAAACGATAAAAAGGATACTCGTGGAGATTTTAAAGTCCGCAATATAGTTACTCGTCGACTTGCTTGTAGACACAGGATCGGATGTGATGATGATCCGAAGGAAAGTACGAAATTCAACATCGAGTGTGCCTAGTCGTTGTTGTCGTTCAAAAGAAAGATAGTACACAAAGGACTTGCATTGACTATCGAAAATTATGACCGCTTTCCGGTCCCATTGATAGAAGAAGTTCTAGAAAAGCTTTAAGCGGCCACATTCTTTTCAGTTCTGGATTTCGAAAATGGTTTTTTCCACGTGCCGGTGGAGGAGTCCAGTAAGTACCTAACAGCATTTCTAACAAAAGAGGGTCTTTTAGAATTCAATATCACGCCGTTTGGATTTAAAAATTCACCTGCCGCATTTATAAAATTTGTCAAATATGTCTTTCAAAATTTAATCAATGATAATATAATGCAGTTGTACATGGACGATATAATCGTGTATGCCCATTCCGCTGATGACAGCTTAGAGAAGACACAGAAGGTTCTGCAATTTCAAGTATACATGAAAATCAAATGGAAAAACTGCAGTTTTTTATAGTCAAGAATTAACTTTCTTGAAACATCGCCATCGATTTGGCCAGGCAAAGAAAAAACGGATTCAGTCTTTTCTTGGACTTACCGGATTTTTCCGTAAATTCATCAAAGACTACTCTCAAATCGCAAGACCATTAACTAATTTACTTCAAAAGGATGTAAAATTTCATATAGATGCAGCTGAACTACAATCTTTGCAGAAGTTAAAGGAGTTACTAACGAGCGAACCACTAATCTATACTCAAGAGATGCTCCCACCGAGTTGCACACAGACGCATTAAAGCATGGTTTTGGAGGGATGCTACTCCGGTGAATTTTTGGAGTAAAAAAACGACTGAATCCGAAGCTCAACGTCACAGCTACATATATTAGAAGCCAAAGCTCTGTATCTGGCTCTACAAAAGTTTCGGCACTACCTGATTGGGATTCACTTAAAATTAGTGACGGACTGTTCAGCGTTCAAGCAGACGACAAAGAAGGAAGACGTACCAAAAGAGGGGACATCGTATGTGCTGTATTTGCAAGACTTCACCTGCGATATTATTCACAAACCAGGAAAAAGTATGCAGCACGTGGATCATCTGAGCCGCTATCCACAATAAATTTATAATATATCAACGGAGGTATCGGCACGCATCAAAAAGGCGCCAAGTTATGATAACCACATTAAGGCTGTGGTAACTATTCTTAATCAACAGTCGTACGAGAATCAAAGGCGGTGTACTGTACAAAGCAATAGATGGAAATGATTTAATCGTGGTGCCAAAACACGATAAGCGCACGAAATTGGATATTTTGCTACCCGCAAGACAATGCATGCGATTTGTCAGCAGTATTGGATCCCTTATTTAGAGCGTGAGGTGTCTAATTTTATTGATATTGTATCCGTTGTATAATTCACAGCAAAAAACTTGGCAAGCAAGAAGGTCAGATGCATTTGATTGACAAAGGTGACACCCCGTTGCATACTCTGCATATCGACCATTTGGGGCCGATGGATGCCATGTCTAAGTCGTACAAATATATCCTTGCCATGGTAGACGGATTTGCGAAATTTGTGTGGCTCTTTACCACGAAGTCAACAGGCCACTATGAAGTCATAAACCAGAGGACCGGGGCTAACTTCGACCGCGTCAAAGTTTGTATACCCTTGCAACTTTACCTATAGCCATCGATGTGGAAAAACGTTTTATCTAAAAAGGCTTATGTTTGCGAAAGAACGGCCTACAATCTTAGTTTAGGAAATAACGAAGATATTGATCAAAGTCATTGTTTTCCAACGACCGTTCCTATGGGAGCTATAAGATATAGTTACCCGATCTTTATCAAATTCGGCACCATTCATTAACAGATATATTAAACTAACAAACGTTTAATTTGAAAGCAATCGCGTAAAAAGTAGCGAAGTTATTTCCAATATCACTGTCTTCGGCTGATCGTTCATATGGGAGCTATATGATACAGTTACCCGATCTTTATCAAATTCGGCACAGCCATTAACAGATACTAACAAATGTTTAATTTGAAAGTAATCGCGCCAAAAGTAACGAAGTTATTGACAAAGGTCACTGTTTCGAGCGGTTGATTCTATGGAATCTATATGATATAGTGACCTGATCTTGATCAAATTTAGCACAGTTGTTTACAGGTATAATAAGCTCACCAATATTTGATTTCACGACAATAGCTCAGAAAATAACGACGATATTAAGAAAAGTCACTGCGCGTGACTTTGCCGTTTGTATGGGAGCTATATTGTATAGTGATCCGATCCGGATGAATCCGAGTTATACAAACTGTGCAGTATATACAAGCCTACATGCAAGAAAGCATCAGCTCTGTAGCTCTTACGGTCTAGGAGGAGTTTGCGTTGATCCAGACGGACGGACGGACATGGCTGTTTGAACTCGTCTCGTCGTGCTGATCAAGAATATATATATTTTATATGGTCAGAAATGCTTCCTCCTATGCGTTGCAACACTTCTGAACAATATTAATATACCTTTTTGAAAGGGTATAATAAAAAGCTGACAGATTGGTTTCACATACTTGTAATAAGTGACCGAGGTTCTGCCTTTTTGTCAAACGCATTTGCAGAATTTTTCGCCGAGAATAAAGTCGAACACATACTGGCCGTCATATCGAATCTGTCCCACAGGTTCAAAAGGTTCTTAACTCACAGGTCCACGCCTCTACAAAATTTTCTTCGTTGATTAGACATAATACTCGAAAATTTAAAGATCGAGTATTATGTCTAATCAACGAAAAATTTAAAGATCGAGTATTATGTCTAATCAACGAAGAATTCATCAATAACTTTAATGCTGAGCGAGAGAGTTTGCCTGACGAAGCCAAGAAGAAAATCCTAGAAGCACAGATCACTTACAAACGCAAAAACGCAGGATCATGGGTACTTGTTGGGTGATCTCGTCGCAATAAAACGAACCTAATTTGTCGCAGGCCGGAAGTTGGCCAGTTTTCTTGGCCCTAATGAGGTAACTAAGATAAAGAGGAACGGCCGCTATGAATTACGCAAAGCAGCCCAAGTGGAAGGACCAAATCAGACGAGCACAAGCTCCGACAGTATGAAGCTGTGGAGTTATGTTGACAATGACGATCCGGAATCATCTGGGACAGATGATGATGATCAGGAGGGCCGAATGTGAAGAGGTGTTGTCCGCATCAGAATGGTTATGCCCGTCCCTGGTAATTGAGAGAGCGTCTACAAGAGAGAGCGAATTGGAGCGAGGGTCGTCAGTCGTCGGTTGCGGTTGAGAGTTGAAAGTGCAAATCCGTAGTCGTCAGTTGTCAGTCGAAAGTCGTCGCAAAGCTCAATTAAAGTTGTTCTCAGTTGTCTTTTATATAACCAATGTACTGTAACCTAACCACTCAGAATCGTCTATTATTATAGAACTAAAGTATTCTTTAGTTAATAAACAATATAATAAATACTATTTTAGCAACACTTTGTTCAATAAAAATACAAAACAAATAGAAACTAATGAAGTGTACCAACTTGTAAATACACTAAGACATATAAGAATTTTCAAACTAATTACATTGAACCAAACATAATTGTAACATGAAATTTACCAAAAATTGCGTATAAAAACGACTTAATAATAGAAAGCAATACCATAATAAAAATTTACGATTGCGCCTTACAACTAAACGAAATATCAATAATAAATTCATTGCTTGACTATAGCCAAAGCATTTATGTAAACAACAATATCACCGGGATAGAACCTATTTCTCCTTTATCCAAAAAAAAAAAAAGTTATTCAACACACGAAATATTATACTGTATTTCAAACTATTACATTAACCACTTTTATACTTACTATAATAAGTTTGATTACATTCTTAATCTATAAGTTTAAGGCAATGCCACGGGAATTAAAAATAAAGCATTTTCGATCAAATAACAATCGTGCTCCCACAGAAATAATCGAAAGCCATTGTTGAAAAATTTGAGTCCCAAATTATAAACAAAATTAATACTCCAATCTTTACAGCTGAGATAAACGCGTCGCTATATCCCAATATATCCGCCTGAGGACAGGCTATTTTCTACGTGTTGGGGAAGTAATATATCCGCCACTCCATTCACCCACACCACTCAATTTCTCACTCCATTCACAACTTTTGAAACTCGTATTGCAGTAGTAAATGCGATGTGGTCAATACGCACAGAGATTGTAATTGCAACCGATATTATTTTAATTTAAATTAAAACTTCGTCCGCAATTTTTTTGTTACTCTTTCCTCACCTGTAGCCGTCAAAGTCGATAAACATTTTTTGGATTTTCCACCGATACTTCCTATGGGAGCTATATTATATAGTTACCCGATCTTGATCAAATTTAGCACAGTCGTTTATAAGTGCAATAAATTCACCAATATGCAATTTCAAGACAATAACTATGAATACGAAATATACAACCCCTGTAGTAAATACAAGCCTATGGGTCCAACTGTGTAGGAGGATTTTGCGTTGATCCAGACGGACGGAGGAACGGACGGACATGGCTAATCGAAGTCGTCTCGTCATGCTGATGAAGAATAAATACACTTTATATGGTCGGAGATGCTTATTTCTATGCATTGCATACTTCTGACCAAATTTAATATACCCTTTTTGCAAGGTATAAATATATGATGAGCTATGAAAATTATGTGTTACATACCTAAGGATATTTTGACGTACAAAATCTAATGACCTTTTTGAGCCGGCGACCAAAGCCAAAATCATTTTAGAATTATAATAAGAAAAAAGGTCCATGCAATCACTTCGTAAATGATGTAGTTCGTAGCGAATATTTTCATAATTTCGAAATTGTAAGGTTTTCAAGACATCTTCAGGAGCCAGATATATTGTACGGTAGATTTTATGAAACTGAATGAAATCCCATTTATCAATAGGGAGAAATCCTTCCGTCCGCCAATTTGCATCATTCAATTTTTCAGGTGGTAGCTGAAATACTCGTCTGCCTTTCGAGTCTGATTGTTCGAAATCAAGCAAATCAATAAACATATTAATAATATCAATTACAGCTCGCTCCATGCAAACGGATTTCTTTTCTAATACACGTTCTAAAAAATATCAAAACAAAAAAAGAATTAATTATTTAGGAGAAATCAGTTAGCGTAATGAAATAGCATTAAAATAGCAAATGGCCGGGTCTATCTTCGACCGTGTTATGACGCGATTATTTTATTCTCTGCAACCCATCATCACCGGCTAGCTCGTATGGCTCAGGAATGGATTCGACATCGATTTATGGATTAATCGATCAATAAAAAAATTATACAAAAAACGTTACACTCGAACCGGGAGACGGACTTTGGAACTAACTATCAGCTGGTATGTTCGCTAGGATCTACCCTCCCGACCTTGGGCCCCGTACTCCTTGGCAGCACCCATGCTTGGTCTGTCGTCATCGGACGGACGGACGCACATACGGACATGGCTATTTGAACTCGTTTTGGACAAATTTAGCACAGTAAAAAGTAACGAAGGAATTGACAAGTCACTGTTTTCGACCGATCTTACCTATGGGAGCTATATGATATAGTCACCCGATCTTAATAAAATTTGGCACAGTCATTAATAGTTATGCAAAACACGACAATAGCTCAAAAAATAACGAAGTTATTGAGAATAGACACTGTTCGTGACTTTGCCGTTTGTATGGGAGCTATATGATATAGTAGTTCGATCCGGCTGAATCCGAGCAGTATATACAGTTCTGTAGCTCCAACGATCATTGATTAATGAAAAAAGGTTAAAGTACGTGTGGAATGCTCCTATATACCCTTTCAATCCTACTCCCAAAACCTTGCCTTTTTAAGTTAAGTTTATGAATTCGGCGTATATTTTTGATCGCACCCGATAGTTGGCGATAAACCCAAATATATATTTGGAATACCAGGTAATTCTGACAACTACCAGGAGGAATTTTAAGGTGGAATATCCTTAAAATGATATGTTCCAATTTCTCGCCCGAAATTGCGAGAACTGAGGACATAACAATTCCTCTAGTTAAAATTTCTCTTTAAAACTTCTTGGCCAACCTTAAATAAAACTGGATTAGATTTTAAATTGTATTCTTTTATATAACATTGAATATCCTTACGAATCAAGGTAATAGTATATACCATATGGTCTACAGGGTATAGAATTATTATAAGACAATTGTAAATTTCTCAAAAGTATAAGGTAATGTCATAGAGACTGATGAAGTGCTGACCTAAAAGCCCAAGATATATTTGTTAAATATTTATCCCTTCTCGTTAATCCTGTTTTAAATATGAGCACACTCTTTCAGCTGCATTACTCTGGGCTGAGTGAAAATATGCTTAATTACATATTTATTCTGATTCGTGCTTAAATAAAAGATTCCTTTTTTTGGGCAGCTGTACAGATGATTCTGGACTCTGAAGCAACGATATCGAGCGGCTCCATTTCATATAGAACTGAGGCAGCATCTTCGGATATGGTTCGAAACGCGCATATCACTCGTAGCGCACAGGTTCTGTATTGCGATCTGCAAGCGCGGCTGTCGCACTGGATCGCCATCGCTGGAAGCCATATTTTGGTGCGTATAGAAGGACGGTTCGTACCACCGTACAGTGGGCCAAACAGCGCTGCTAGCAGAATTTAATTAATAACTCTCTTAAAAGAATATATTTAAATGAAACATTTAGCGCGAAACAGAACGTGTCCCTTAAACTTCAGTTTTCTATATCCACGATATTTTATAGCTCCCATACAGTTAAAAAAAGTACATTTTTTACTTGTTCACATTTTAATTTTTATAAAGAATGAGAAAAGAAATTAATCAGAATCTGATGAATCGGAGTCATTAAATGCATTACAATTAGTGAGCAACACAATAACGGCTTCATCTAGTTTAATATCGTTTCTTACAATTCTTGATGTTTTTAACAAAGATGTTATAAGGGATCAGATGAAAAAATAATCCGTTCATAATATAGTATTTCTTATATTATATTTACGTGACATCACGTATATAGGCAGACATCATGCCAAAAGGGGAGTTGAGTGGCTTATAATATCTGCACCATGTATTAATATCTTGTGCATAGAAGACGGCATGTAAAACCAAGGATATTTATTTACAAATATTTCCATGGCATATAAACGGAACGCGTCGGTATTAATATCATATCCGCTAGCCATCACACGTAAAATTACAATAAACTTGTATATTAGTGTTTCGCTAACTCCTGTTATTTGAGCAACCAACCAAGGATTTTTAAAAAACCTTCTGACAGTATTGCCATTGTTAGTGTTTTCGCTACCAGCCATCGTTATGTCCACTAGAATACCCATGTGCTTCCTAAGTTGGAGTTGAATTTCTGATTTTCTATTTTCAACCTCAAACTTGTCTTCCTTGCGAACTTGCCATTTTTTAATTAACAGCCTGTAGGATATATGTATGATGCATTTAAAGAATCGAATCCAAGCATGGATAAGTTTTTACCAAATTTAAATTGTTCATATCTTTTGATAGTGCTCTGCAGATTCCACATATCTTTTGAAAATATTTGATGTTTTATATTATCAGTCTCTTTACGAATTAACTCAGTCGTTTCTTTTTGACTTATTAATTTTATGGGCGTACGATAGCGAGTTGAGGTCTATTGTTTTTTTCACAAGGTTGTGTATTCCACTTTAAGTTGCAGGGGAACAAGGCAAACTGCAAATCGGTGTTGATCGGCTATACTATTTTCAACGTCTTCGAACTTTTGACGATATGTTGAGTGTCCCCACTGCTTCCATCATAGCCCCATTTGTGTATTGCAGTTATGCTCAAACTTTTTTTGTTTGTTGCAAGTTTATCATCAAACTTGTTTAATACGACTTACAGTATGATCTACACTAAGCTCTGAAGTGTTGTTTCTCCGGCCACGTGCTACACAATTGTTGACTTTAAAAGCTCGCAGCTGATTAGTAGTACATCTAAATGCTGTCACGAAAGCTTTTTTAAGCTTTGCTTTGTTTCCAAATGAGGGAGAAAAAAAATAAATGCATTGTAAATATCGCCAAATGCGAATTGCTCAACTAAAACTTTTCTGCTGGAGACTCGTTTGTCGCGCCATATGCAATACAGTGAGCGATTGACGACCGACATTTCACCTAAAAATCTCCACAGTTTTAATATATAGTCGTATATGGTTATCATTTTGAAAATGTTTGTACCACAAGGACTTGCACTATCCGCTTGAATTTTGCTTGTTATAGACCATACAAGTTGGTATAACCTTTCAAATCACTACTTTCATTTACTTCAAATAAAAGACAGGTCACACACATACAATATTACGTAGTACACATACCTTATGTAAATGATTTAAATATATATTGACACAATAATCCTTAATATATTTATTAATTGAATGGATTCAAAAACGCCAGAAAATGCAGTGAAATTTTCTCCGGGCACGTGCTAAACATATGTTGACTTTGAAAGCTCGCAGCTGATCAGTATCACGAAAGCTTTTTTAAGCTTTGCCAAGTGTTGCCGAATGAGGGAGAAAAAAAATTAATGCATTTTAAATAAGTTGGCTCTACTCTTCAGACTCTCTCTATTTCTCATGCATCGTATATCGTTTCTTATGGATATTATATCGATAACGATTCTTTCTTGAAGTCATCTTTATTACTGCCCATACCGCGATCCTACATTCGGCTATCCGACCTCCACATTCGCCCCGAATGATGGACAACATTTTTTCAAATATTCTGCCACGGTGGTAGTACATTTTACGATCCCAAATATTTCCCCTTAAGCTTAAGGCCAGAACCAAACTGCGTCCACTTGACAGCCACCAGCTCGTCAACCTCATATTCACCTGCAGGTTTTTGACCTTAATTGAACAATTTACGGGTTTCTTCCTGCATCTTGCTTTTGTTCCTTTTCGCCGTTTCACGTATTTCGGACTTATTATTTTGTAACTCAGTTAATATCTTAAAGGGCGATATTGTACCCTACCTTTGTTTATACCAAGCTCCAAGATCATTGGCACACAGTTTCGTCACCAATGCTATAACAACCCGATTCACTCGTTCAACTTGCCCGTTCCCTCTTGGAACTTGTATTTTACTCTTCAAATCTCCTGAAAGTAAGCAATATACCCTACTTAATGCGTGATCTATGCTCACTTTCGAAATCAAAATCTTGCAAGAATATAGCCCAGCGTTCCACACTTTAGCGGAACGTTTCTTTATGGTCATCGCAAAAGCATTAAAATCGGTTACTATCTTTATCTTTATGACCATCACGTATATTCCCCACTTCTTTAATGCTTGAATTATAGCATGGAGGGGTAGCTTCGTTAGAAAATTTGCAACCGGCAATTCATTAAATTATTGCTCACCATTGAGTCCTTAGACCGCAGAGCTCATCAACTTAACCTCGCGTAGTATTTCACTCTTCGTCTCAATCATCAAATATATCATTAAATGATGGTCCTAATATTCAACAAGATCTCATTACTAACATTACTCTCGTTTCGTTTGTATCGCCATGCCGTTACAGCTGACATAACAAAAATGTACAGACAATTTGTCGTCGCACCTGAGGATAGTAGTTTCCAACAAATCTTGGGGAGTAAGAACCTCATTGATTATTTCAAACTTTTCTTGTCCGCAAAACATATTTTTAGACAGATTCGACTGTCATTCTTCATTGGATTAAAATGTACCCATCCACTCCAAAATGCTTTATAGCCAATCGCGTATCAACCACACAAACTCAATCGCAGGAAATTATTTGGAGTCACGTGCCTGGAAAGGATAATCCAGCCATCGATTTGATGCAGACAATTTGGTTTCATGGATCAAAGTTCTTAACACTTGATGCACTAAATTGGTAGAAATCAGAAAGAAAGACAGATTTCGAGCCCAAAGAATTAGGATTGCGAAACACCCTTGAAATGTAGCACTAGTTATAAAGAAATGAGCATAGTTGAGCAGATCATTAGTACACGATCATCATTTCTTTGAACGATGGTACACAATCTAACAGAACAGACTTAATAGAGTAATCAGCTAGGAACGGAGACAAACGACTGAAAGTCATAAAAGAACACTTAGAGGCATTAAGGTGTAATTTATTAACGTGGCACCAATCACAGAACGCATCGAGATCTGATTGCAAGTACTGTTGGAAAGAAGGATCACTTCACGACCCTCTTTAAACGCACTAAACCACTCGTACGCCTGAGTTTTCGACATTGTTGAGTCACCATAGGCTTTCCCTAACATTTTCAGTGCATGAGCACACGAAATTTCGTTTGAAACACAAAATTTGAGGCACACTCTTTGTTTGACTATAAATCCCAAAAATTGAAATTCGCAGAGCAACAATAAGGTAGACTTGTTTGGACAGCTGCCATAAACAAACTAGTTGACAGATCGAGTTTAGACTCCGGTTAGTAATGAAGGAAGGTAGTGCCAAAGTAAGAAAAAAAAATTTTACCGCTACCTATTACGCGGTTCATTTAAATGACAATTTCCCGGTACTTTTTATACAGAAGTATAATGGGAGACGATGTAATATAGAGCGCTGGTTAGACAGCTGTTTCATTGACAAACTTTTCGAAATAATCGCGTTGATTTCAAATGGCATTGGATTGTTGTTGGTACCACCTCTACTTCATTTTGATTTATCCGTGACAATAATAGAAAATATACAATTTCTTCTTGACTCCAAATGTCTTGCAAAACAATTTTTTTGTTTGATATTGACATTTCTAGTAGTTTTTATTTCAATTATGTAATTTTCAATGTCACTTTATTTTTGAATAGTTCTTGTCAAATAAATTATTGCTATTTACAGAATCAAACAACTTACTAATTTTTCCAATAAAATTACATGTCGCGATTGCCACATCTTCTCAGTTGAGTCATTTACTATCCGTTCAGGGATCGCTCGCAATGAGCATCCGATCAATAAGTGGGCTGGCGCCAGGGCCTCCCCGTCATTGGGATCATCGCTGTGAATGGATATTGGACGGGAATTAAATTGCAATCGATTGAAGCTCTTCGTACGTTAAATTAGAAGAGGTCAAATTTTTGATGAACAGTGTGTTCATTGACTTTACTGCGGCTTCCCATAAGCCTCGAAAATGGTGAGCGCGCGGTGGAATGAAGTTGAATTCGAAGCCAGCATTTCGGCTAAATGATGATGATGATGGAAGCAATAACTGAATTCTAGCGTCCAATGGTATGTCAGCCAAGTCGAATATTTTGAGTACCTGTCTGTTCATTTGAGATGAATAGATTTAATTATTGAAGCTTCGGCTTCAGACTTCGTCCTGCTTGTAAGTCCTTTAGCTCTATCGCAAACACATCACTCTGAATGGAGGAGATTATATGATTGAAAGATTTAAATTCTTCTACTGAAATGCTTATTGTAGCATTTATCCTATTATTGTGGTTAATAGGAACTCGGTTGAAAACTCGTAAAACGAATGCTACGACTCTCACAATCATTCGAAACGATGATAGTGTACTATTGATCTGCTCAACTATGCTCTAGTGCTACGTTTTAATACAAGCGTATGAAACAATGTCGTCTAATCCTTTCCAGGCACGTGACTCCAAATAATATCCTGCGATTGAGTTTGTATGGTTGATACGCGATTGGCAATAAAGCATTTTAGAGTTGATGGGTGCATTTTAATCCAATGAAGAACGACAGTTGAATCTGTCCAAAAATATGTTTTGCGGACAAGAAAATTTAATTTGTATTTGATCTGAGGCCATGTTTGGCAGAGTAGAAAGGAAGCACAAAGCTCTAAACGAGGTATGCTTTGTGATTTGGTGGGCGCAACTCTCGATCTCGAAATGATCAATGAAGTTACATATTTTCCGTTGTCCAATACCCTTGCGTATATGAAACATCCATACGCTCGATTTGAGGCATCCGAAAATCCATTGGTGATGTGTTAACAAATGGTTTTACGCGAACCATATCAAGATTAGATAAATCAGCTTCTATTAATCGGATCAGATTCAAATTTTGGGATCTGAGGTTTTATATCCATTTCATACTAGTAAATTTTATGGGGATACTCCAATATTTATTAAAATGTTTTTTCTAGAGCTATTTGATATAGTCGTCCGATCCTGATACTTTACATACTTGATCTGCTCCAGATAATGAAAAGCATAGAAAAAAAATTTCAGCCCAATAGCTCTTAAGGTGGCTGAGTAAAACACATACACACAGACGGACAGACGGACATTGCTTTATCGACTCAGCTTCACATGATGCTCAAGAATATACTTTATGTGGTCAGAAGCGTCTCCTTCCCTGCGTGACAAACATCGGACCAATTTTATAATGCCCTCTGCTAGGGTATAAGAAGAGTGAATAGCAATGGACCCAAATGACTACCCTGAGGTGCTCCAGAGGTCACTTGGATGTTCTTAGAAATTAAGACTTAAAGAGGACATTTTGTGTACGATTAAAAAGATATTGAAGAATCCAATCAAGCAAATTGCTGGGGATGCCAAGTGCGTTCAACTTATATAAAAGCAGAGTATGATTAACAGTCAAAGGTCAAGGTACTGCTGAAGTCAGTATAAATGACGTCATTTGGCACAACAGTCTTGAATCCTTTGATCGAGTGAGATGTAAATTCTAAAAGGTTAGTAGTTGTCGATATACGATTTTTAAACCCATCTTGGGATGACGATATAATTGAGCTACAAAAATGCTGTATTTGAGATATTTCTTAAATGCTTTGGGTAGGGCAGACAATTTAGAAATACCCCTATATAATTGGAGGCTTCGGACTTTTTCGTACGCGATGCAGCTGCGTATTTTTCGCGCTTATGTGTTTACTTATATATAATAAAGTACCGCAAGAGTAAGATGAGAGAGTTTTAAAGTTTTTAAAGAGCGTCATTCTGATTTTTCGGTCAGAGTTCCGTTTTGTGCTACAGTGGTAAAAAGTTTATTTGCAGGCCCGACTTTCGGCAACATTGGGGAATGCGATCCACTGGAGCTTGCTTCATCATTTTCTTTTGGTTTTCAAAATAGGTTGGCGAACATCTCACTCTGGCTGAGCGACCATTTAAAGTCAATTTGTTCAGAATCACAAATCGGTTTTTATTCCATTTGATGAACCAAGCAACAGGTGATTTGGCGTGAGAGTTTCTTGATCTTCGTCGTCCAGGGACACGTATGTCAGGGGCCTAGAGTTGACCGTCATTTCCACCTCTGCCATGGCGGTAAGAAGACTTTAATTTGAGAATTTTTGATTTGGTCTTATACGGTATAACACGGTTTTGATGGAACGCACTAGTAGTTTCCGTCGAACCATTGTGTGTATGTTTCAGGCTTGTGTTGGCGTTTGGTTTCGACGTCCGCAACATTTAGTTTGCTTGGCACCTATCTCCAGTTTTTGGCCTCTATGAGCTCACAAATCTCGGCTATCCTAAACATTACATTTTGTTGATATCGTCGAGGATATCCAATGAGCCACGCTAGTTTTCGAGTCGGTCCACAAGTAACATTCCTCAAAGTCGATTTCGTGTTGCGCTATTGTATTCTTATTTGATGTACGTCTCTTCTTGATCAATTTCCTCTTATAGGCAAGCCAACATGCAATTGCCAATGTTAATCGGCCAATATGCCGGCGGTAGTTTTAGAATATTGGGTCCTTTAAATCATTGTGTATATGTTTCAGGCTTGTGTTGGCGTTTTGTGGCGATGTCCGCAACATTTAGTTTGCTTGGCATGCATCTCCAGTTTTTGGCCTCTATGAGCTCAGAAATCTCGGCTATCCTAAACATTACATATTGTTGATATCGTCGAGGTTCTCCAATGAGCCACGCTAGTTTTCGAGTCGGTCCATAAGTAACATTCCTCAAAGTCGATTTCGTGTTGCGCTATTGACTTTCTCATCAGTCGAGCTTTAGTTACTGCTGCTGGATTTTGCTGAAACGAGAAAAATATTTGGTTATTTTGTTTGATACGTAAATACGCAACAGCGTTACCTGGGTGGTTAACCTTGAAATGCGACATGCCTCGCACATCCAGGAACTGTTTCTCAATCCGCAGCAGGTGCAGTGGAATTTAAATTTGTTTGTTCCTTGGATTTCTGTTAGTCCCTCCTCTTTGGGTCTCCGTAGCTTTGCTACACCGTAGGTGAATAGGGATTGAAGGGAGAAGGAAAATAACCCAATCTTCATTTGTTGAATTCAAATTTTGAACTGATGTTATTTACAAAAGTACGGAGTTTATATAGGGAATCTTAGCCTCTAGGAGGTAAAAATTGGTCTTAGGAAATCTTATTCTAGTACGAATCACACCCACGTATTCGGGGGTTAAAAAAATTATTATTATTTTGGGCACGGCGTCGGCCACTTGACATCCTGCCGTTGTGATCGTTTGGGTTAGTTTACAATTACAAGTGTTTTTCCCACAACGCGTGTGGCTGATTGTAAATATAGTCATATGCTAGGTTAGTTGTTTGTGCCAAAGTACAGTTGTATTATATTTTCTTTAGTGCATCTGATTTGGTGAAGCCGCTTCAGATGGACACGATGTTTATTCTTAAACATTCTGCGAGGGGCCGCCAAATGGGGCGTTTTGGAATTTATTTTTATAGTATGTACAGTGAAACCTCGATATAACGAATCTGAGGGGGATCGCAAAATTATTCGTTATATCTATTGATTCGCTATAGGTACTGAAATGTAAAACCTTAGTCCTTTCAAGGGACTTAACAAAAAATTCGTTATATTGGGTTTTTCGTTATAACGAAGTTCGTTATATCGAGGTTTCACTGTAGTTAGTTTTGATTTAAGCGACCTTTAAATTGTTAGAAAACCATGCTTTGCCTCCGCTCGCCTCTCCTTAAACTCGTTCGGACTCCGCTCGCCTCTCCGATTTGCTCCTGCGGCCACCTGGCACCATCCTTTTCGTCTCTGCAACTATGTTGTTGCTCTGCTGCTAACGTGCTTTGTTGCCTAATTGCAACTGTTTCATTGCTCTGCTGCTGATCTTTGTTGCCTACTTGCAACTACATACAGCGTTTGCAACGATATTAGTGTACATGCACACTCAATATTTCTGTTATACTTTCGATATTACGGCTTCGAAAACGCCAAACACCAAAACACTCCGACTGCCGAAATTACTACAGTTGCTCCACTAGCCAAACTGCCTTTAAGATCGGTTAAAACTCTCCCGCCGCTAAAGATACTACAGTTGCTCCACTAGCCAAACTGCCTTTAAATTCAGACGCACGCATTTTTTATTTATTAAGCAAAAATATTTTGCTTTAATTTTATACTCTGTCTCTTACCATTGGTGGGGGACAACAAGAGTTATTTATTTTGCTACCTTTAGCTGGTCTTAGCATTTACACTTGCATAAGATATCAAACTCTTAAGGAGCTGATTGAACCTCTGAGTCTCTTACCACTGGTGGGGAAAAACTACAGAGTTCTTTCTTATCGAAGGACCAAACATGATCCATCCTGCTCGAAGGACCAAAATGAATAGGGAATTCCGGAGAGAAGGAAAATAACCCAATCTTCATTCGTTGAATTCAAAATATGAACTCATTTTATTTACAAAAGTATGGAGCTTATATAGGAAATCTTAGGCTCTAGGGGGTAACAATTGTTCTTAAGGAGATCTTATTCTAGTACGACTCACACCCACGTATTCGGGGGTTGAAAAATTATTATTATCTCTATATACGTAATAGCTTTCTTTTAATAATTCTGTCATATTTTCGATTCGGTTAAGAATGTTTCCCGTGGAGTCTACTATCGATGTCTACTTTTCTTCTAGGTGTTTCAAGTTTCTTTGATTTGTCAGTCCACTTCTCATGTTTCTTCTCATCTGTACATGATGCCAAATAATATATGGTACAGTGAACGTGAACCCATGAATTCAAACGGTGCTTCTTGGCTTCGATTTCCGTAATTTGTTTTACCGTGCTGTTTACTACAAAATGGCACTGAACTTTGAAATTATTTAACTTTTGAAGCTCCGGCTTCAGACTTCGTCCTGCTCATAAGTCCTTTAGTTCTATTGTGGTTAATAGGAACTCGGTTGAAAACTCGTAAAACGAATGCTAAGACTCTCACAATCATACGAAACAATGATAGTGTACTAATGATCTGCTCAACTATGCTCTAGTGCTACATTTCAATACAAGCGTATGAAACAGTGTCGTCTAAATTATCCTTTCCAGGCACGTGACTCCAAATAATATCCTGCGATTGAGTTTGTATTGTTGATTCGCGATTGGCAATAAAGCATTTTAGAGTTGATGGGTGCATTTTAATCCAATGAAGAACGACAGTTGAATCTGTCCAAAAATATGTTTTGCGGACAAGAAAATTTAATTTGTATTTGATCTTAGGCCATGTTTGGCAGAGTAGAAAGGAAGCACAAAGCTCTAAACGAGGTATGCTTTGTGATTTGGTGGGCGCAACTCTCGATCTCGAACTGATCAATGAAGTTACATATTTTCCGTTGTCCAATACCCTTGCGTATATGAAACATCCATACGCTCGATTTGAGGCATCCGAAAATCCATTGGTGATGTGTTAACAAATGGTTTTACGCGAACCATATCAAGATTAGATAAATCAGCTTCTATTAATCGGATCAGATTCAAATTTTGGGATCTGAGGTTTTATATCCATTTCATACTAGTAAATTTTATGGGGATACTCCAATATTTATTAAAATGTTTTTTCTAGAGCTATTTGATATAGTCGTCCGATCCTGATACTTTACATACTTGATCTGCTCCAGATAATGAAAAGCATAGAAAAAAAATTTCAGCCCAATAGCTCTTAAGGTGGCTGAGTAAAACACATACACACAGACGGACAGACGGACATTGCTTTATCGACTCAGCTTCACATGATGCTCAAGAATATACTTTATGTGGTCGGAAGCGTCTCCTTCCCTGCGTGACAAACATCGGACCAATTTTATAATGCCCTCTGCTAGGGTATAAGAAGAGTGAATAGCAATGGACCCAAATGACTACCCTGAGGTGCTCCAGAGGTCACTTGGATGTTCTTAGAAAATTAAGACTTAAAGAGGACCTTTTGTGTACGATTAGAAAGATGGCACAACAGGCTTGAATCCTTTGATCGAGTGAGATGTAAATTCTAAAAGGTTAGTAGTTGTCGATATACGACTTTTAAACCCATCTTGGGATGACGATATAATTGAGCTACAAAAATGCTGTATTTGAGATATTTTCTTAAAAGCTTTGGGTAGGGCAGACAATTTAGAAATACCCCTATATAATTGGAGGCTTCGGACTTTTTCGTCCGATTCTGATACTTGATCTGCTCCAGATAATGAAAACACACAAAAAAAATTTCAGCACGATAGCGTCTGTGCGGAGCCCGATAGCGGACAGTAAAATTAAAAGTTCTAATCTTTAATTTTGAGCACTTCACAGAAGACATTGAAGACATAGAAATGGGCATGCAGCTCACTAGACTAGGAATTTTCAACCCAAAACTTCTAAAACATCACTTATATCATGTTAATTCGGAAAAACTATTGAATACAAAAACATCCTCCTGGCTTAAACCAAATTCAAACGAGATATCTATCATTTAAAACAAATAATAAAAACCCCTATCTTTGAGATACTTCCTTATCCAGACGAGAATGAAAGTATTTTGACTGAAATAATAAAAATCCCTCCCTTTGAGATACTTCCTTATTCAGATAATAAAAAATCCCTACCTTTGAGATACTTCCTTATTCAGATGAAAATAAAAATATTTTGACAGAAAAGTCAATGATAAATACTTTACAAAAATAGAAACTAATGAATGTATAATAGGCATTTTAAATCAAATCCCAACCACTTGTAAAAACACTAAGACATATAAGAATTTTCAAACTAATTACATTGAACCAAACATAATTGCAACATGGAATCTACCAAAAACTAAACTTAATCGAAATTGCGTAAACAACGAATTAATAATAGAAGGCAATAACATAATAAAAATTTACGATTGTGTCTTACAACTAAACGAAATATCAATAATAAATTCATTACTTGACTATAGCCAAAGCATTTATGTAACAAACAATATCACCAGGCCAGCACCTATTTCCTTTATCCAAAAAAAAAAAAAAATTATTCAACACACGAAATATTATACTGTATTTCAAACTATTACATTAACCACTTTTATACTTACTATAATAAGTTTGATTACATACTTAATCTATAAGTTTAAGGCAATGCCACAAAAATTAATAATTAAGCATTTTCGATCAAATAACAATCGTGGTCCCACAGAAATAATCGAAACCCCAATTGTTGAAAAAATTGAGTCCCAAATTATAAACAAAATTGATACTCCAATATTTACAGCTGAGAAAAACCCCTCGCTATATCCCAATGTATCCGCCTGAGGACAGGCTATTTTCTTCAGGATGGGGGAGTCATATATCCAACGTCAATACCCAAAACATTATAAAGTTTATCTTTATAAATAATTCGACACTTGCAAAACAATTGTCCCCCTAAAAGTCAAAAGCGTGAGAACGCTAATTAAGCATTAAAATTCAGGCCAACCAAATCCGTTTTATTCATAAACAATTTCACACTTGAAATAATAATTGTCCCCCTAAAATTCAAAAGCGTGAGAACGCTAATTCAGCATTAAAATTCGGGCCAATCAAATCGCACCAATATCGATCACGCCACTAAAGGGCTCACAAGTTTAGCCTATAAATATTACTCTAAGACATCTTTGTATTTTAGTTTTAAATATTCATTCATTAATGACTGTGCCAAATGTTGTCGAGTTCAGTTTGCAATTTATTGCCTTTTGTCCAACTAATTGTTGTCTTGGTGGCAAACAGTAGCTTTCCTTCATTTTAGCGGTTAACTCCGGTACGTTTTGGCATTGCTCATCACCTCTACTCATTCAGATTTCTTGTTTCTCCAATCCTGACCATGTGTGTTCACTCGTTTTTTATTTGGAATGCGAACTACGTCACGGTCGCCATGCATGGCCATGTAGAGTTAAACGATCTCTAACTCTGAGTCATTTGGTAGGTGTCTTCAAATCTGGGCCCTTTTGGCTCCAGTAAGTAATTTTCCACAAAAATCAGAACAGTTTATCTTCAGTGTTTTCATTTATTGAATAGTTCTTAATTCTTTAAGATGTATGAATGTTCACATAAGAGGATGTATATATGTACATATGTGAGCCGCCGCAGCGGAAGAGTGAGGTTGTATCATATTGCTTATTAGGCCAGCATGGTCGCGCGAATTACCATCGGGAGCTTTTCCCAGGTTAACTCAAACGTCTGTTCGATTCAAATGTTAAAACAGAAGTGTCTTTTCTTTTATTAATAATGTTTGTGGGTCTCTACATTTTGTCTGTCTTTGTGTGTCTGTTACAATCGACGACGCGTCGTTTGTTCAGCGTGGTTTTGCTATCAGATCGATTTCGCCCGAAATACAATACTAAGTATTGTGGTTTTGTAGCGTTTTGGCAATTCCGCCGAATTATGAAATTGAAAGCAGAATGAGCGACAAACATTGTGTATTTCGTAAAAGAGATCTTGTAGCTTTGCAGCATATAAACATTTCCATTGAATTATAAGATTTACATATACACATGTGTATATGCATCCATGTATATACATATTCCTCTTTTTTTTTTTTTGGAAATATTGTAAGTTAAATTATGAATTTTTTTTTTTTTTTTTTTTTTTTGTGGCGATTATCAACGTATGATTTCAGCCTACACTTTCACTAAAATAATTTTAATTTCACCTTTGATTGACCTTTAGTTATCAGCAATTGATTCTGTAGGCCAATCTTCATGTGTGTAACAAGTACATGTATGTAAATACTGTAAGGTAAGTATTTTTTTTTTTTTTTTTTTTTTTTTTTTGGTTTTGCCATGTAAACGATTATCAACAATTGATTCCGTTCCAATTATCAATGCTTTTAAGACATAGTTCTCAATGTGAACATTAAGTAGGTCTATTCCTGACCCAGCTGCGCCAATTACCACCGGGAGCTAGATGGTTTGAATGAGGGTGTGTGAGATGTGTGTGTATTTGGTTTTTCCCCGAGTAACTCAAACGTCTGTTCGATTCAGATGTTAAAACAGAAGTGACTTTTTATTCATAATGTTTTTGGATTCTCTACCTTTTGTCTATCTTTGTGTGTCTGTTACAATCGAATTAATGCATGTGTGTATGTATGTTCTATGTATGTATGTTTTATGTATGTATGTTTTATTTATGTATGTTTTATGTATGTATGTTTTATGTATGTATGTATGATGATTTCTGGGAACAGGAAAGAGTCGATGCCACGTCTTCTTTCCTGGGTCTCGTTCCCCAATTTAGTGACCAGGGTGTTGGGTTGGTAACTCCTCCCTCCCCAAAATGAAGCAAATACGTTTAGAATGAGGTGTCAGGGTGGATGCCGCTGATTATCCTTGAGACTTGTTCATATGACCGTCGTTGTCCACTTGTGATTCCAACGCAACGCAAAAGGATCTAATGGTATGCTGAAAGGTTAATTTTCCTAGTTGTTTTGGTAGCATTTTATGTTACAAACTTTTTTTCAAATGTTAAAACAAATGCTGTATATTGTTTACAATGCGTTTGGGTACAATGAATGACATATGTAAAAAGAAAAGATTATACTAATTATTATTTTATTGTTCGCCTTATTTAGATTTACGGATTTTTTGTAAGCGTGTGGTGATAAGTGTGTTACCATTATCTCGTAAGACTATGTTTAAAACATCTTGGCGTTAACTTATTTCTACAGGTTTCTTTTCGAAACATGCTTTCATTAGTTGATAAGGCGGCTGCGGATTTCCGAGTTTCGTTAAGTTTATCAAGTTTGCTTTTAGTATTTTTATGTAAAATCTGAAGAGAAGAATAACGCTATATTTAATTATACGACACTAATCATGAATATTTACAAAAAATAAAATTTGTTCAATCAAAATTATACCAAGAGGTAAATATACCTGCCAGAAAATTCCGTCCCTTGGTCATAAACTATTTTTTTAGGTATTCCAAAAAAACTGAAAAAATTTTTTATGGCGGTAACGACGTTTATGCAGGTCCTGTTGGGTATAGGGTAGGCACTAGAGACCTGCACGAGTACATTCGAAACGGAAAACGAAATTCCTCTACACTTTCGGAACTCGTTTTCACACTTACTCGTATTTGTAAATCGAGTATATCAAGCATCTCAAACGAACGAATGAGTTTAAACGAGCAGGGCATACCGAAAAATCCGGTAAAGCAAATCCGAGCATATCGAGAAGCAAATACCGAAAATCGAACCGAGTACTAGGTACAGTTCAAATGTCTTGCTCGTTCTCGGTATACCGAATTGTGAAGCAAGTACCTGACAGCAGACTCAATGTATATAATATGAAACATCTGAAAATAAATTCATTTTATAAAAATATTTACAGTATTTAATAAAAATAAACATGATTTTATTATAAATTTAACAATGAAAGCTTAACTATTAACACATTTTCAAATATTTTTTGTGAAGATATGAATAATCGGAGACTATTTCTTCATTCTCATCCATAACCAGACGAAATGTATTCCAGACTTCACTCCGTCCTCTCTTTTTCTTAAATTTATATTCTCCTGTCAGCAGTTTGGTCTTAATCGATCCAAAATTATATTGCAGATTTTCTTTGCTGTTCATTTTTGTAAGCACAAAAAAAAAGATACACACTTTGCAACTACTCCAGTGAGATTAAAACAAAACCGAAATTAATTTGGCATTCGAAAATTATTGACATTTCATAAGTATGACCATACTCACGAGTACTTGGAAGTACCAAGTAACTTGAAAGAAGTACCGTATTCATTTGTTTCGTTTGTAGTCTTTCTTATTTGTTTCGGCTTACTTTGATTTTGTTTTTGTTTGTTCGGCTTGATACATTCAGGAACTACGAAACACAAAACTTCGAGACTTTTCATCTCGTTTCATTCGTTCCGAAGCAATATTATCAAATCAAATATAGGAAAATTTGTAAGTATTTGAAAGACTGAGGTAAGTTCTGAAAACTTATCTATTAGTGTCAGATTATAATTTTTGCCCATTGGTTTGCAAGGAGTTTCTGGTACTTCATAAGGTGGTTTCTCCGGCTGTCTATCGTATTTAAGCATGACGAAAATTTCACAACCCTTTATTATTTGCGCTATTTTGCTTTTCATATGGGGAAAGTAGACATTTATTTTAAAGTGGATTAATGTTTGATCAATACCCTGGTGATTGTTATTATTGTGATAATCATATACTATTTTTTCTTGATAGGTCGTATTAGTGATATCATCTAAAAGAGTTGTACACCTGAGCAATTTAAATTATTTATTGTGAGAAAAATGTTTTGAAAATACATCTACTACTATTTGAAAAATACTGTCTGATGTGTAAATTGCTAATGTCCTGTTAATCTTTAAAATTTTTTTTAGAATGTCTAGTACAGTACAGATACTCAGAAGTTAAGTCTGGGTTCTGTGACTAGTAGAGTCAGCTGTTTTGCAATACATCGTAGACAATCTGTTTCTTAACCCTCTCATGCCCGAATTAAATTGGGCGTGGCTAAAATTTTTTTGAATTGACATATAAGCTAGACTTGACCTTAATATCAGCTGAAAAAAAATTGAATGTCCTTGGTGTCCTGGTTCAAGAGCTACAGGATGTTGCGTATATGCAACATTGGGCAATTGTGTTATATATTTGAAGTCAAATTCTTTTTTTTTTTCAAATGCCGTTTATTAATATTTATGTATGATAGGACACAAAACAATTTTTTTGGGGATTGGAGCACAAGTGCACATTACACTTGCTACATTTACAGCTTGAAAATCCCGATCTGCATACTCTACATCTTCCTCTTGTTCCCCATTTCGGCCAATGATTATAACCATCAAGTCGTAGTGACTTTGCTGGGTCTGCAACATAAGCTCTTTTAGGGGGGTTTGACTTAGAGCCCGTAGAAGGAGCTGGTGAAGATGGAGCTGGTGATAATGGGGCTGGTGATAACGGAGGTGGTCATAATGGAGTTGGTGATAATGAGGATGAATTCTTTGTCAAAAGGAGTGATGATGGATATAACTTGTCATATTCAGGTGTTCCCTTATGAGGCTGATTAGAATTGTCGTTCAAATGGAAAAACTGTTTAATTTTTTCAAATCTGTAATGCATTTGCAACGGCCGCTAGTTTGAAAAACACCGCCCACGCCATTCTATAAGCTGGTATTTTCACAACTGCAAGGTAAAGAAGTATGCCAACAAACATTTCAGTGCATTTCAATTCTACCCTCTTCGTTTGAATGGCATATAAGTTCGTTTACTCTCATATTTTCTGCCCCAGTTCATCCGCAAAAAAAATACTAAAATATTTGATGGGGTTTTTCACGGCATTGCTGCGTAATTCACTTTTCCAAGTGGTCTCCCTTTCCATAAACTTTGTACTCCTCCACTTCAAATTCCTCAAATCAATTAGTTCCACTACCTCCTGTACAACGTTTTCATTTTCATTCAATTCTCCATCATTTTCGCATCTAATAAGTTGGTCAATCAATCTAACTTGCACATTTTCAGCTCTGTTATCCAAATTTTGCAAAGTTACTTCTTTAATTTCCTCCATATTTCGATCTTCTTCTTCTTCATTTTCCTCATCACCCGAATCATCCCAATCAAAGTTGGCAAATTTTTCAATCTCAGCTTGAGTCAGACCTTTTGGAGAATCTGTATACAGAAAAAATTTTATTTCTCCAAAATTTCCACAGTAGCCCAATGTTGCATATACGCAACACTACATTTACAAAATTATTTTTTTTTTTTTATATACTCTCTTACCTTTCTTTAACAAGTTGTTGAACTTAGATTTACGATGAAGTAATTGTTTAATTGATTTTAAACACTAATTTAAAACCACGTGTTTTTACAGATCTCATTTTTTCACTATGCTCTCGGGAGAATAGCAACAAACTGAACGCGTGTGCAGCTGACTGCCGAACAACTAGCTGTAAGCTCACTTAGCACATGTAGCTATATTTCAGCGAAAGTTTCAAAACAAAAAATTTAAAACAACGGTAGTTATAGGCTTATAAATCCAATGTTGCGTATATGCAACATCGGGCATGAAAGGGTTAAGAACGAATTCAAAGTTGGTCTATATGCATGTAAAACCTTTAAGGAGCTAAACGAAGCCTATGAAATCGTGGATAAACTGGCCAAGATGTAGCAAAGACGCAGCTTCCCAAAAGGATCAGCTGAACACAAAATAAAAGATTGCTTGGGCGAAACAAATGTTTTAAGTGCAATGAGAACGGACATTTTGCTAGGAATTGCCCTCTTGATGGTGGAAAGAGAGATTTTTAAGTCCGCAATATAGTTACTCGTCGACTTGCTTGTAGACACAGGATCGGATGTGTCAATCTTCTCGGAAAACACTGCGAAACAGTTGCCAAACATCGAAGTGCATTGAAACGAATCTACGTTGACAGGCGCCTTTGTTGCCGATGTTGTTGTTGACGATCTGCATACATCTCAGAAATTTATCATTGTGCCTGATGAGGCAGTTGAGTGCAATGCCTTTATAGTATATCCATTTATAGAGTTCAACTTGTAACATTTTGTTGCAAGCATAAACAATTAAATGTGTACGCAATCAACGTGTGCATTTGAATATGTATATGTGTATACATATCTAAGTGGGTCATTACACCTTAATTGGATTCGACTTCGTTGAAAAGTTCACCGTACACGTTCTCAAAGGGCGATGCCGTTGGAGATATACAACGTCTTTGAAGTCGCCAGTGTATATGAAGCACCAACAATCTATCAAAAAGCAGTTCGCGAATTAATAGAAAGCATAGAAGAGCAGCCGAAACAAACCCAAATGGAATGCTCAGACAAACTTCAAATTTTTCCGGATGCTACAACAATCAAGTCATTTCAACAGTCGCCATCAAGATTGTCTGCCTGCTAGGCAGAAGCAGTCAAAAATCAAGTAGACGAATGGCTGACCCAAGGAATAGTACAAAAATCAACATCGAGTGTGCCTAGTCGGGTTGTTGTTGTTCAAAAGAAAGATAGTACACCAAGGACTTGCATTGATTATCGAAAATTATGACCCTGTCTGACCGCTTTCCGGTCCCATTGATAGAAGAAGTTCTAGAAAAGCTTCAAGCGGTCACATTCTTTTCAGTTCTGGATTTGAAAAATGGTTTTTTCCACGTGCCGGTGGGGGAGTCCAGTAAGTACCTAACAGCATTTCTAACAAAAGAGGGTCTTTTAGAATTCAATATGACGCCGTTTGGATTTAAAAATTCACCTGACCTGAATGCAGTTGTACATGGACGATATAATCGTGTATGCCCATTCCGCTGATGACAGCTTATAAGAGACACAGAAGGTTCTGCAATTGGGTGCACAGTATACATGAAAATCAAATGGAAAAAATGCAGTTTCTTACAGTCAAGAATTAACTTTCTTGGAACATCGTTTGCTGTGGGAAGATTTGGCCAGGCAAAGAAAAAACGGATTCAGTCTTTTCTTGGACTTACCGGATTTTTCCGTAAATTCATCAAAGACTACTCTCAAATCGCAAGACCATTAACTAATTTACTTCAAAAGGATGTAAAATTTCATATAGATGCAGCTGAACTACAATCTTTGCAGAAGTTAAAGGAGTTGCTAACGAGCGAACCACTCTTGCATCTATACTCAAGAGATGTTCCCACCGATTTGTACACAGAAGCATCGTTTTGGAGCAATGCTATTCCGGTGTATTTTTGGAGTAAAAAACGACCGAATCCGAAGCTTAACGTCACAGCTACAAATTAAAAGCCAAAGCTCTGTATCTGGCTCTACGAAAGTTCCGGCACTACCTGATTGGGATTCACTTAAAATTAGTGACGGACTGTTCAGCGTTCAAGCAGACGACAAAGAAGGAAGACGTACCAAAAGAGGTGCCATCGTATGTGCTGTATTTGCAAGACTTCACCTGCGATATTATTCACAAACCAGGAAAAATTATGCAGCACGTGGATCATCTGAGCCGCTATCCACAATAAATTTATAATATATCAACGGAGGTATCGGCACGCATCAAAAAGGCGCAAAGTATTGATAACCAACATCGAGTGTGGCTAGTCGGGTTGTTGTTGTTCAAAAGAAAGATGGTACACCAAGGATTTCCATTGATTATCGAAAATTATGACCCTGTCTGACCGCTTTCCAGTCCCATTGATAGAAGTTCTAGAAAAGCTTCAAGCGGCCACATTCTTTTCAGTTCTGGATTTGAAAATTGGTTTTTTCCACGTGCCGGTGGAGGAGTCCAGTAAGTACTTTACATTTCTTTAAATTATTTTTCTGCCTAAATTACTTCTTCGTATATTCCACCATACACACACCATTTGGAAGCTATTCAACTTGTTTCCTCATATCTCTTTGACAAAGACTTGCTCCTTGTTTTGGGAGATTTTAATGTACTGTTATACGATTCTTTATTACTGTTGGACCTCCTCGTCACATTGTTTCATAGATGGTCTGCTTGAGTTGTCTCTAACTCCGAACATGCACGTTCGCGTCTGGTCCTATAGAGGTCTCACGGGACATCGTCGGCAGCTGACTAGCACCCACTTGATCTGGTGTACTTGACTGGTCACTGTTTCATAAGCCGCGCTGCTCAATAAGAGGCTCCGGACCAACATCCACAAGTTGTCCGGCAAGCACATTCGTAGACTCTTCTGGGCTGACTGCCTGCTCTTCGGGTACTCGTCACTTTCTTCCTCCTTATTCTCTGACATGACTGCTTTTACCAATCCTCGCAGTTGGTAAATTGACGCTTATCTGTCGCAAGCTATTTTATTTAATTGAATAATTTCGGTGTATTTCATGAAAATACTTTTTTTACGGCAAACTCCACATTTGATTTGTAAATTCTCTACTTTTCCAGTTATTAATCCCTTGTCTTTATATTCTCGGATTTTATTTCTTTTTTCAAATTAATGTTTACAGGTCATTTCTTTGTAAGTTGTTTCTACTTTGTCTTCTGAACCTCTAATGAATTCAATTTGCCTGTTGAAATAATTAATGGGTTTTTCTACTATTGGAATGTTATTTCCATTATCTTCATGAGCACTATATATTATAGCTGCGGTTCTGTCTGTTGATCCTATAAAGTATTTATCTGTTTGAATTCTGAAAAGGGTATCTGGGCATCTACGTGATTTTCTTTGCCGGGTAAATATTGAATTTTGTAATCAAACTCATTTAGTTTTATTCTCCATCGTATTCGTATTTGGTTCTTTTATATTGCTGAGCTATAAACCTTCTACCTTCTGTTTTTATTATATGACCAAGGCTTATGGTCGCTTAGAATTTCGAACTTTCTACCGAAAAGGTATGGTCTGAAATACTTTGTTGCCCAAACTATTTCTAGTAATTCTTTTTCTATAGCTGAATAATTGATCTCATGTTCGTTCAACGTTCTGCTTGCGTAAGAAATAGATCCTGTGAGATGAACGCACCTAAAGCTGTATTGCTAGCATCTGTGGTTAGGAAAAATGGTTTTTTAAAATCGGGGTATGCAAGTATGGGGTCGTCATAAGAAGATATTTTAATTTTTCAAAGGATGAAATATAATGTGGGTCGTTTATGTTAATTTTAGCTCCTTTCTAAAGAAAGGTTTAAAGGTTTTGCAATATGTGCAAAGTTTGGTATGAATCTCCGGAAGAATCCGCAATAACCCTAAGAATGATTTTATTCCTTTTGGGGCTTTAGGGATCGCAAAATTTTAAATTGCTTTGATTTTATTTGGGTTGGGTTTTATACCTTCTGTTTTTATTATATGACCAAGGAATTCAATTTTTTTTTTTTTTTTCATAAATTCGCATTTGTCGAGTTGGAATTAAAGATTAGGTTCTCTTAGTTTGTTAAATACCTTTCTGAGTGATAGTAGGTGTTTCAAAAGATTATTCATGCATCTTGGGAATGTAGCCGGGGCATTTTTAAAACCAAATGGCATACGTGTCTGTATTTTTGCATGCTTAGTTATCGTTTCTTTTTGAATATTCCTATTCTTGGTTACATTTATACGATTTTTTAAAATTTTCTTTTGTTTTGGATAAAGTTTCTATATCTGCTTTAAAAATATTTTTTACAAAAATAAAGGACAAGTTGTACATGTTAGAGATGCAATCAAGCATAACACGAAGGTCCAAGTGGCATACAAAGGAAAAGCCATTGGAGTAGGCCACATCGCACTTATAGTGGACGAAAATTAGCGTCGGAATACCTGGACAAAGGGTCGAGTGGTCGAAGTGACCACCGCAGCGTATGGTCAAGTCCGCCAGGCGAAGGTACAGACACAACTAGATGTCCTCTCCAAACTAGTAGTATAGTTAGCTGTGCTCGATGTCGGAAAAGATAAAATAAGCTCTAGTGGCTTGCTTGCTGGGAAAGGAATGTTGCTGAAATTCGGTTGTCATAATATAATTCTGGTCGAGGCCTATACTGTTCTAATCCAAATTTGGATTTGAGAGCCTTTGATTGCTTCTTAAAATGTCTGTGGCAAATCCAGTTCCTTTACATGTAACTTTATTTACACGGTTAAAAAGGTGAATTCCAGGATCGATCTGTCTTTCCTGCCATATCTTTGGTTCGGTTTCAAGTTCGGCCAACTTCATGATCGCTCTGCCCTATACGCTCATTAACGGATTCGTCAGCGCTAATATTCCTCACTTGCCATACTTAACTTGGTTCGTCGCTGCGCATATCCAAAACTGTGACTCTTTGTGCAGGACCTGGGGATTCAAAAATCGAGACTATCATTCGGATCCTTTTACCTAACATCGCTCTTCTCAACTGCACATTGGGTGTTCAATGAAAGACGTTAGTGTTTCTTGAAGTTATTAAATGTTTATTTATTTATATATATATCTAGGCACTAGCACATAAACCAGTGACCAGTGACTGATTAAAACACATAAATTGGGTGGACCTCGGAGTGAGATTACAAAGGTAGAGATGGGGGCCAAAGACACAGCGATGCACACCCGATGTAGCTACAATTAGTATCTGATCTTACTAAGAATAATGCTTTCTTTTATAGTACAAAATCTCGAGCTCACCAGTGCATAGTTCGACATAGTCAGGTCAGCAAAGTACGTTTTTATTGATTAACTAGGTCTTTATTGTTTACTGCTGACCATATCAGATCTACTTATGACTGATGAGCCCTCGATATCTATAATCGGGTTACATACTTAATTGACATACATTTCCATTTGTTCTATATTATAATTGTCTTACTGTTAGCTTATTTTATATAATCTAAACACCAACATACTCCCGGCCGTTGAACACCTGTTCAACGTAATCCAACGTTGACCGCAAATTGCTGGGGGCTGGGCTTACTGCAGCAGGAGTCGGTATAGGATTGACGATCCTTACGGTTGTCTGCTCTGGACCATTGTGTCTTGGGGGTTGTGAGCATCTTATTCCATATACCATCACAAGAACCAATGGTATTGTTAGCGCTACGTAGGAGACGATAACATGGTGAGCCGGCTGACTGGGGTCTTCTGGCAATTTCCAGTTTTGGTTAGTTTCCAGTTTTCCTTGAATGTTGCTTAGTTCGTCGTAGCTTAGCTGCATCTTTGTGAATTGTGTTGTTGTTGGCGCTACTTTTGTTGGGCCAATGCTGAAGTTGCCAAATCGGGCATTTGACAATTTCATTGTGTCTGTCGTAGTTATACGGTGACCTGTTACTCGTATAGCAGAACTCCTTGCTGTACACGTTGGGTCTAGAGTTAACAATCCAGTCTTCTTAATAGTGACACCTTGTACATTATCGTCACAGGTCACTGCGAATTCAATTGGTCTAGTGGTGGCAAAAATCCACTGATTTTTGTGATACATGTCGTACCACACGAATGATCTGTTTGTGTGTTGTATTTGGCAAGTTGATGATTTTGTGTTTTTGAATAGCTGGAACTCACAGTTGCTATTAGCCGAAAACGTCGTTTGTTTATCAAAACAAATATATTGCTCGTTGTTGAGCTGATGGCATTGATAATGGTATTGTTAGCGCTACTTAGGAGACGATAACATGGTGAGCCGGCTGGCTGGGGTCTTCTGGCAATTTCCAGTTTTCCTTGAATGTTGCTTAGTTCGTCGTAGCTTAGCTGCATCTTTGTGAATTGTGTTGTTGTTGGCGCTACTTTTGTTGGGCCAATGCTGAAGTTGCCAAATCGGACATATGACAATTTCATTGTGTCTGTCGTAAATATACGGTGACCTGTTACTCGTATAGCAGAACTCCTTGCTGTACACGTTGGGTCTAAAGTTAACAATTCAGTCTTCTTAATAGTGACACCTTGTATATTATCGTCACAGGTCACTGCGAATTCAATTGGTCTAGTGGTGGCAAAAATCCACTAATTTTTGTGATACATGTGGTATCACACGAATTACCTGTTTGTGTGTTGTATTTGAGAAGTTGATGATTTTGTGTTTTTGAATAGCTGGAACTCACAGTTGCTATTAGCCGTAAACGTCGTTTGTTTATCAAAACAAATATATTGCTCGTTTTTGAGCTGATGGCATTGTTCCAAATCGGCTCTTGAGAGCCCAATGTATTGATTTTGTTCCTTGTTGACAGCAATGATGGGCATTTTAATGTTTTGATTACAATCCCATGAGTTCCAATTGCTGGAATGGGTACCAGGTTATACAGTTGCACTGCCTGCGTTGCCACTAATGGAAATGTGACCTTAAATATCACATGATTGTTTGCGATTGTGCCTTGTGGCTTCATTAAGTCACATAATTGCAAGACGTCGTTATCTGGAACTGGCAAATCCAAACCAAACGGAAGATGTCTCTTCAGTTGGTTCAGATGTTCCCGAAGCTGGCCTGGTGATAGTAGTAACGGGCTTATTTTGCTATGATGGGCATCTGTAAATACTCGGGAAATTTCGGTTTGAATTCGTTGCAAATTCCCTGCAATAACTGTCATCTGAGTAGTTAGCGCGATATACCATTGCAATGCCTTTACCGCATTGTCCTGGACCTTGGTCATGTCGTTCATTTGTTGTTCCATTAGTTTCATCTGATTTTCAATTGTGGCTTCATTCTTAATGATATTTATCGTTGAATCAATTACAGATGTCTGATTGTGCAGCAAGTTCAATAAGTAATCTTCATTTCATTTAACTTTCCGTATGGTGCCATCTTGTTGGGCCAATGCTGAAGTTGCCAAATCGGACATATGACAATTTCATTGTGTCTGTCGTAAATATACGGTGACCTGTTACTCGTATAGCAGAACTCCTTGCTGAACACGTTGGGTCTAGAGTTAACAATCCAGTCTTCTTAATAATGACACCTTGTATATTATCGTCACAGGTCAATGCGAATTCAATTGGTCTAGTGGTGGCAAAAATCCACTAATTTTTGTGATACATGTGGTATCAAACGAATGACCTGTTTGTGTGTTGTATTTGAGAAGTTGATGATTTTGTGTTTTTGAATAGCTGGAACTCACAGTTGCTATTAGCCGTAAACGTCGTTTGTTTATCAAAACAAATATATTGCTCGTTGTTGAGCTGATGGCATTGTTCCAAATCGGCTCTTGAGAGCCCAATGTATTGATTTTGTTCCTTGTTGACGGCATTTTAATGTTCATGATTACAATCCCATGAGTTCCAATTGCTGGAATGGGTACCAGGTTATACAGTTGCACTGCCTGCGTTGCCACTAATGGAAATGTGACCTTAAATATCGCATGATTGTTTGCGATTGTGCCTTGTGCCTTCATTAAGCCATATAATTGCAAGACGTCGTTATCTGGAACTGGCAAATCCAAACCAAACGGAAGATGTCTCTTCAGTTGGTTCAGATGTTCCCGAAGCTGGCCTGGTGATAGTAGTAACGGGCTTATTTTGCTATGATGGGCATCTGTAAATACTCGGGAAATTTCGGTTTGAATTCGTTGCAAATTCCCTGCAATAACTGTCATCTGAGTAGTTAGCGCGATATACCATTGCAATGCCTTTACCGCATTGTCCTGGACCTTGGTCATGTCGTTCATTTGTTGTTCCATTAGTTTCATCTGAATTTCAATTGTGGCTTCGTCTCGCTTAATGATATTTATCGTTGAGTCAATTACAGATGTAGTCTCTGTTGCATACTTTGAGTCCAGCGCACCAAATAAGCCGTTCGCAATGTTCCCAATTATATCTAAAGGCGATCGTCGTTGGCGTTCTATGTGAAGGAGATCATTTCCTGTCCGTAGCTCTGAGTTGACATGCTCGAAGTGCCTCTGCATTGCGGTGCATGCCTTTGGAACCTTCATTAACACGCATATTTCTCCAACCTTTACTACTCCGTCTGAAAACGCTTCAGGTCGGCCCAATATGTTTCGAGATCGTAGAATGCCAAAATAGTCCAGTCAGACGTTGCCATCCTTCCTGTGCCAATACTTTCATAGTATATGCCTGGTTTGGGGTTGAATCGAGTTATATTAGTTCTTTGAGCAAATGCTATAGGCAATAACAACAGCATTAGACAGATCGTCATTGCCAACGCTGGCAGACCGATCGATAAGCGTCTTTTTGTTTTTGGTTCTGCGTTGTCCTCGATATCAGGGTCTTTTTGGGAATTCGATTCTGTGTCATCTGCCTCGATTTTACGTTTTGTCGCCGTCTCTCTAAGCAAGGGGGCCAATTTATGGATAGCCCGCTTGTAGGTGCCTCGGCTGTTTTAACGTCTACCACGCGGAAGTATCCATCCAGGCCTGGATATAATTTAACAATTCGTCCAATTGGCCACTGCAAAATTGGCACATTATCCTCCTTTAGAATTACCATCATGCCATCTTTGACATTGTTATATGGTTTTTTCCACTTGTATGTACCCTGCAATTCTTGTAGGTACTCTTGAGACCATTGTGTCTAAAATGTATGCTTAAGCCGTTGCACTAATTCCCATTGCTCTGGAATCGATCGCTGTGTTATTGGCTCTGCATCTGGTTGGGCCACTAATGGTTCTACAATCAATAGGTGGCCTGGGGTTAGAGCTGTTAAGTCGTTGGGATCGTCTGAGTTTGGCGTTAACGGACGAGAATTCAGCACTGCTTCAACATTGACAATGATGGTAGACAGTTGTTCGAACGTTAAGTTTGCTGTCGATACGTTTTTCAACATTAAATGCTTAGCGGATTTTACCAAAGCTTCCCATAATCCTCCGAAATGTTGAGACCGTGGTGGTATGAACTTAAATTGCACTCCTTTTTGATTGCAAAATTCCTTGATACTACCTGCTGCCGTTTCTGAGTGTATTGTATCGGTCAGTCCTTAAGTTGTTTGTTTGCTCCAACAAAGTTTGTTGCATTATCGCAGTATAATGTCTGGCATCTTCCTCTGCGCCCAATAAAGCGCTGAAGTGCGCCCACAAATGAGGAGGTGGACAGGTCTCCGACTAATTCCAAGTGTTCTGCCTTGGTTGCAAAGCATGCAAATACTGCAATGTAGGCCTTGTCGGGACGTTTTCCTCGGACCTTATGGTGGATCCAGAATGGTCCACAATAGTCTACTCCGGCATTGAGAAAGGGTCTATTCTGAGATACCCGATGCTCAGGTAAGTCGCCCATGACTTGTTTAAAGAACTGAGGCCGGTACTTGGTGCATACTACGCAGCCCTGGTTTCACCTTAATGATGTGGTACTGTTGCCGAGCTATTCCGCGTAGTGCCTCATGTCCACAATGAAGATTCTCTTCATGAAGTTACCGTAGCATCATTTTTACCACCGGATTATACCACCGGATCATTATACGGCAAGAGATAAGGATTCCTTGTTTCCGTTAATACTGGTGCTTGTTGTAGCCGAGTTGCTACTCGTATGATTGAATCTTCATCCAGTATTAGTGGCGCCACTATTCGCTGTAGCCGGTAAAAAGAATTTTTGTGATTTACCGTATATATCCATTCACTCTTGTTGTTTGCCGTGGCAGTCACTATGCTGAATACCTTGTGTTTCTTCTCAGCAGTATCCATCGCGTGCTCTGTAGGCTTAAATGGTGCTGGCTAGCCACGTTGTCGTACATGCAAAAATAGTGGTCCATACAACCATAATGTATGTGTGCTAAGCTGAAATGCTGATATGCCTCGAGACAGAACATCAGCTGCGTTGAGTGCTGATGACACATGACGCCATTGCCGTGGATGTGATACTGCGTGTATTTTTGTCAACCGATTAGCCACAAAGTGTGGAAATGTGATGCCCGTGAATTAATCCACAAGAGTACTACTGTTGAGTCTGACCAGAGAAATGATTCCACACTTTCTGATCCGAATTGGATATCCTGTCTAACTCTATCCGTGAGTTCAGCTCCAAGTATAGCTGCACATAGTTCCAGCCGGGAGCCACTCTCGACTTGGCGCACAACAATCTGACCGAAATTTGGCCATTTTTATAGGTTGATCGGACATAAACTGCCGCACCATACGCCTTTTCTGACGCATCAACAAATGTATGCAATTCCTTTGTAGTGGGGACCTTGCCATCAAAAATATGCCTTGGAATTTTCATGTGGTTTAGTGCCTGTACATCCTCTCGGTAGGCTTCCCGTTGCTTCTCCAAATACGGCGGTAGGTCACCATCCATCTCAACTCGTTCGGTAGCAACATATTGAAGAAATATTTTCGCTCTTACCACTACCGGTGCGAACAGTCCTAGAGGATCAAAGATTTGACCGACTTCAGATAGCACCACTCGTCTGGTTATTCCTTTTGTATGTCTTTGAGCCTTTCCACATAATTGGTCTTCTTTAGGTGCCCATATGATTCCCAATGTTTTGACACTTGTTTGTTCCAGTGTGTCACCGAGATTGATGTCAGCAATCGTATCTTCCTTTGGAATTTCCTTTAGAAGTTGACTGCTATTTGAACACCATTTTCGTAAGTTGAAACCCTTAGGTCTCAAGATTTCTAGAAGCTCTTGTCTTATTTGAAGGGCTTCTGGTAAACTGTCTGCTCCTGTGAGACAATCATCAACATAAAAGTAATTTTTTAATGCTGATGCTTCAGACGACAATTTTTCAATGTTTTTCAGTGCCAAATATTCCAGACACTTCGTCGCTAAATATGGGGCTGACGTGGTTCCATAAGTTACCGGTTTTAAACGATAAAACTTTAGTTCTTGACTTGGATCCTCTCTCCACACAATCATCTGATTGAATTGATCGGCAGGGTTTATCCAAACTTGACGATACGTTTTTTCAATATCTGCCGTGAACACATATTTGTGTGTCCTGAACCGCAGAAGAATTGAGAAGAGTTGAGTCTGTACAACTGGTCCAGGATAAAAAAAGTCGTTCAGTGATTTGATGCATCAAATACCACTCTTAGCTTGGTGGTGGTACTTTCTGGTTCTAGTACACAATGATGCGGTATAAAGTAATGGTTCTTGGAAATTTGTTCTACCGTTATTTGCTTCATATGTCCAAGCTGTTCATATTCTGACATAAATTTTACATACCCTTTTTTTATGTCAGGGTTCATTCGCCTCTCTAACGACATAAATCTTCTTATGGCTACTTCCCGAGATTCTCCAAGAGATGAAGCCTCTTCAGAAAATGGAAGCTTTACAATTAGTCGATTGTCCGAAGAAGAATTTTTCACAATACTCTTCCTCCGGAAGAGTTCTATTCTAGCTGCCAGAATCTTTCCAGTGATTCCTCTGGATTCGTCATGCCTACCATACATGTGATTGAAGCTGACGTTAATCATATTAATTCTGCCAGCAACAATCCATCCAAACCTCTGAGTTTTGTAATGTTGGACGGTTTTGATTGCCCCGTCTTCTTTCTGGTAGCAGTATAGGATAGTGATCATCAGCTCCCAACAGCATATCAATTTTTCCGGGTTTATCAAATGTTGGGTCCGCTAATTGAATGTTGTCTGGTAATGTGACTTTCTGCGTTATTTGTTCTGTGGGTTGGTCACCTATTATGTGTGGCAATACAAATGCCTCAACTAGCATTGCGAACTTGTTGTATCTTGACCTTACAACCAAGCTTACTCGCGCCTTGCTTATCTGTGGTTGACGACCCACTCCATTTATATGCACATGAGTCTCGCTAATTTTTAACGATAACTTCTTTACCAGTCTCTCTGAGACGACTCTCTCCTTTCCTTTCATTGATCCCTTTTACCACTACCTTGGCCGTTGCCAACAGGGTGTATTTTCTGCCAATTCCATACGCAGAAGCTGCAGAAGCAGATGTAGCAATTTGGTTGCCTGTTTCTAAATGCAACATTGTGTTATGTTTTTTATCGCATTTAAAGCATCCCCTCCAAGAGCAATTTTTTGCCATGTGGTCCGGCTTGAAGCAATTGACACACAATTCGTGTCTCTGCACCCAATTAAGCCGCTATGCTGCGGATTTGATTTTGAACTTTTCACATTGGAAGAGTTTGTGCTTTGCTCTTTCGCAGAAAGCACACAGGGTACTGTTTGTCCCAGATGCTGTTGCGCATGTCTTCCTTTGACTTGGTTTTTCAATGCTGCGATTTTCGTTTCTTGGTTTCCCAATCGCCTCTAATGTTTGGAAGCGCTGTTCCAAGAAGGATAGGAAGTCCTTTACTTCCTGCAGATCCCTTGTGTTGGAAAGAGATTGCTCATATAGTGCGTGGTTGAATCTATCCAATTTTCTTGTCATATGAAACATTATGACAGCATCTGATGATTCCATATTGACGCTTACATTTTTTAAGGCTTGCAATGATTCAAAAATGTTATCATGCAAATTCATTATAGAAGCTGCGCCATTTCCCACATTTGGGTGATCAAACAGCTTTGCCAGTATGGCTGTTACTAGAACTCGTTTGTTATTAAAACGTTCCTGCAACACTGACCAAGCAGTGTTGTAATTGGCTTCGGTTAATTCCAGGTGCCGTATCAATCTCTCTGCTTCTCCAGAAAGGTTTCATTTTAAGTACCACATTTTCTCTATCGTGGATACATTTGACTCATGAACTACCTTTTTATAGATGTCATGAAATTGTTGCCATTTCAGATAATCCCTATCAAATTTTAGAATGGGAATTTTGGGTAATTGCAATGATTGTATCGATTGCAATACAGGTGGTGATTGTATCACTACATTTTCTGCTGGTGCCACACAGAATTTCAGCATTGTATTTTCTGCGGTCACAAACGTAGCTATATTATATCCGGCTTCGGCTGGATTTTCAGCTAGCCGATGAATCACATAATGGATTTCTTCAATTTGCATCCATAATTTGTCGACTACCGATTTGTAAGTCATTTTCTGTCTGCTGTTTATAAAAATCCTCCATGTTCTTTTATATTCTTATGTAATTGCTTATCTGTACTAGTACTTGACCCGATGGGAGTTTATTTATTTTGTCAAAGACAGGGAACTCTCCGACTCGTTCCTAAAATTGGTCAAGTGTAGCACAAATAAGAATAAGAACTAAATCGAAGTCGCCTTTTGATTAGTGTTTTGAACAATAGTTTATTTTTATTTCCAATATACCTATTCTTTTACACTGATAACTGCCACGACAGTGAAACCAATTTTTTGAGTTTCTTTTCTTTTGTTTCAAAAATTGCTTATCAATGCCAAAATCTATACTCGTGCGTACTACCTGGGTTACTGACCGAGTTAACTAGGTCAGATATTGCTGATGCCAGGGAATGCAACAGAGTTTATGAGTTGATCAAACTTTATTTTATATAAAAATAACTTTTTATGATTTGGTCGACTCGTTCACACAAATCGTTGTTAAATGTTTTTATACCATACACTTATAGGGTGAAATAGTATATTTAAGTCGCCAAAATGTATGTAACAGGCAGAAGGAAGCATCTCCGACCCCACAAAGTATATATATTCTTGATCAGGATCAACAACCGAGTCGATCTAGCCATGTCCGTCTGTCCGTCCGCCCGTCCGTCTGTATGAACACGCAGATCTCGGAGACTATAAGAGCTAGAGCCACCCTCTAGGACGTAAGAGTGCCTCTAGGCACGTATTTTATTTTTAATTTTAAGGTTAGTTTGTATTTCAGTAAGTGGTGGGTAATTGTGCCGATAAAAATAATCAGCTGAGCTTAGAAATTCGATAGTTTTACTAGTGCAACCCTAGCGAAGTAGCATCATGCGCGATAGTTACCAACCCAACACCCTGGTCACTAAATTGGGGAACGAGACCCAGGAAAGAAGACGTGGCATCGACTCTTTTCTGTTCCCAGAACGATTGATAATTTATATATGATGATCATACATACACAAAACATACATACATAAAACATACATACATAAAACATACATACATAGAACATACATACACACATGCATTAATTCGATTGTAACAGACACACAAAGATAGACAAAAGGTAGAGAATCCAAAAACATTATGAATAAAAAGACACTTCTGTTTTAACATCTGAATCGAACAGACGTTTGAGTTACTCGGGGAAAAACCAAATACACACACATCTCACACACCCTCATTCAAACCATCTAGCTCCCGGTGGTAATTGGCGCAGCTGGGTCAGGAATAGACCTACTTAATGTTCACATTGAGAACTATGTCTTAAAAGCATTGGTAATTGGAACGGAATCAATTGTTGATAATCGTTTACATGGCAAAACCAAAAAAAAAAAAAAAAAAAAAAAATACTTTCCTTACAGTATTTACATACATGTACTTGTTACACACATGAAGATTGGCCTACAGAATCAATTGCTGATAACTAAAGGTCAATCAAAGGTGAAATTAAAATTATTTTAGTGAAAGTGTAGGCTGAAATCATACGTAGATAATCGCCACAAAAAAAAAAAAAAAAAAAAAAAATTCATAATTTAACTTACAATATTTCCAAAAAAAAAAAAAGAGGAATATGTATATACATGGATGCATATACACATTTGTATATGTAAACCTTATAATTCAATGGAAATGTTTACATATATGCTGCAAAGCTACAAGATCTCTTTTACGAAATACACATTGTTTGTCGCTCATTCTGCTTTCAATTTCATAATTCGGCGGAATTGCCAAAACGCTACAAAACCACAATACTTAGTGTTGTATTTCGGGCGAAATCGATCTGATAGCAGAACCACGCTGAACAAACGACGCGTCGGCGCGACGCTAAAAAGCTAGCAATTTCTGGCGAAACTGATCAGCTAGCTGAGCTGCGATGGGCAGACGAAGCGGCAAAGCGGCACATTCTAGTGAAATCCATCTGCTAAGCAGAGCTGCAATTGGCAAACGAAGCATTCATAAGTAGTAACGTTTTATTGTAGGCTCATTTACAAAAGTGAGCTCGAGTTGCAAAGACGTTAATTAAATTAGAAGTTCAGTTTAAAGTTGTGACACCAAGTTTAAGAACAATATACTATTAATTACTATTAACAATATACTATTAATACATAATTAAAGTAATAAAGGTTTGTTACAAAATATTTTTCAAGAACAATACAAACGATGCGATGTTAGTGCCATACAGTGAAACAAAAAAATATACATATATATATATATATATATGTGTACCTATGTGTGTATATATATATATATATAAATATATATGTGTGCGTGTGTGTGTTGTGTGTATGTGTATGTGCATAGACAATTATAATTATGTTTAAAACATTGCAGAATTTTAAAACACTTAAAAAAAAAAAAAAAAAAAAACAAAAAATATAGAAATAAATAAAAAACCAGAGGGCCGGGGCTAACTTCGACCGCGTCAAAGTTTGTATACCCTTGCAACATTTTTGGTAACTCTTTCCTTACCTATAGCCATCAAAAGTGGAAAAACGTTTAAGCTAAAAAGGCTAATGTTTGCGAAAGAACGGCCTACATAGGAAATAACGGAGTTATTCATCAAAGTCACTGTTTTCCACTGATTGTTCCTATGGGAGCTATATGATATAGTTACCCGATCCTTATCAAATTTGGCACAATCATTAACAGATATATTAAACTAACAAATGTTTAATTTGAAAGCAATCGCGTCAAAAGCAACGAAGTTATTCACCAAAGTCACTGTTTTCGAAAGATCGTTCCTATTGGAGCTATATGATATAGTCACCCGATCTTGATCAAATTTGGCATAGTCGTTTATATGTGTAATTAACTCACCAGTATTAAAATTCACGACAATCGCTCAGAAAATAACGAAGTTATTAAGAAAAGTCACTGTCCGTGACTTTGCCATTTGTATGGGAGCTATATGATATAGTGATCCGATCCGGCTGAATCCGAGATATACAATGCCTGCAGTATATACAAGCCTACATGCAAAATTTCAGCTCTGTAGCTCTAACGGTCTAGGAGGAGTTTGCGTTGATCCAGACGGACGGACAGACGGACAGACGGACGGACGGACGGACGGACGGACGGACATGGCTATATGAACTCGTCTCGTCATGCTGATCAAGAATATATATACTTTATATGGTCGGAGATGCTTCCTTCTATGCGTTGCACACTTCTGACCAAAATTAATATACCCTTTTTGCAAGGGTATAAAAATAATAATAAGGATAATAATACAGATGTATATTAGTGTACGTGTGTGCATATGTATGTGTGTATGTGTGTATGTGTATATATATGTATGTGTGTGTCGGTGTTACATATATGTACATGTATATAAATAAATATAATAATGTTTAAAACATTACAGAATTTAGAAACACTCACGTCGACAAATCACGTCAACATAAATGCCAAAAAAATCTACATTCCAAGCAGCCACAAAAAGAACATCTGCCAGACGAACGGCAAGACTCATTTATGAAGATCCAGTTCATTCACCCAACGACGTAGCAATGGATTCTGGAAATGCCTCAGTGTCACTTCCCACAACTATATCGACTCCAAACGTTACGCCTACAATAAGCAGGATAGCCAACAACCCAACATCTTTAAATCCAACTGACATCCTTGCCTTTATAAAGGAGCTACATACTTTTGACGGCATCCCTAATAAACTGCAAGACTTCATTGTCAATGTGGAAGAAGTCATCGCTTTGATCAGAGGAACTGACCAGACACCATACAGCTCCCTTCTGTTAAGAGCCATCAGGAACAAAATCGTAGGTAGAGCTAATGACGCCTTAAAACTATCCAATACTGCACTCATCTGGGATGACATCAAGGATAATCTCATACAGCATTATAGTAGCATCAGAAGGTCTATACAATTCAGTTAACGAATATAGCAAGATGGTAATCGTAAAAAATTCAGCAATTATATTTAGAACAGCCATTAGAAACCATACCCTATGATCAAAATCACTATATTGAAATATACAATATAAATTCGGACAATCAAAGTCTCCCAGATGTCCACAAATACGTTACCAAATTAAAAACCGATCACCTAAACTCCGAAGAAAAAATTGCATTAATACAACTCTGTAGCAAGTACACAGACCTTTTTTATGACGACAATCCAAAACTAACATTTACCAGCGATATTAAACATTATATACGCACAACTGACGACACGCCAATCTTTGTTAAATCATATCGATACCCCTACGCCTTAAAGAAAGAAGTAAAAGACCAAATAGACTCAATGCTAAAGCAAAACATAATTAAAAACAGTTATTCGCCTTGGAGCGCCCCTGTTTGGGTAGTTCCAAAAAAATCTAACTCCCCTGAAACGCAGAAATGGAGATTAGTTTTAGATTATCGTAAACTTAACGAAAAAACAATTTCAGACCGTTATCCAATTCCAAATATAAATGAGATTTTAGACCAACTTGGTAAATCTAATTACTTCTCAACTCTTGATTTAGCTAGTGGATTTCACCAGATTGAAATGAACCAAGCAGATAGGAGCAAAACAGCTTTTACATGTCCTCCATGTCCTTGGAGATCTAGTAGGTTCCATTTGTTTAGTATACCTAGACGACATTATAATTTTTTCACCATCTCTACAAAAACCACCTTTTGAAGTACCAGAAACTCCTTGCAAACCAATGGACATAGTCCATATAGACATATACACGATAAACAAAAACTATAATCTTACACTAATAGATAAGTTTTCAAAATTTGCGTGTGCCTACCCTATACCCAACAGGACCTGCATAAACGTTGTTACCGCCATGAAACATTTTTTCAGCCTTTTTGGAATCCCTAAAAAAATAGTTTATGACCAAGGTGCGGAATTTTCTGGCAGTATATTTAAAGATTTCTGTAATCAATACGACATCAAATGTCATATAACTTCCTTCCAGCAGTCATCCAGCAACTCTCCAGTAGAACGATTACATTCGACACTGACTGAAACCTATAGAATAATCACAGAATTAAAAAAGAAAAATAAGCAGATTAACAAACACGAGGAAACTCTTTCGGAAACACTTCTCACGTACAATAACGCTATACATTCATCTACAAAATACACACCTTTTGAACTTTTTACTGGACGCACACCTATATTTGAGCAAACAATTAAATACGACACTAATCATGAATATTTACAAAAATTAAATTTTTTTCAATCAAAATTATACCAAGAGGTGAAAGAGATTTTACATAAAAATACTAAAAGCAAACTTGATAAACTTAACGAAACTCGGAAATCCGCAGCCCCCTTATCAACTAATGAAAGCATATTTCGAAAAGAAAACCGTAGAAATAAGTTAACGCCAAGATGTTTTAAACATAGTCTTACGAGATAATGGTAACACACTTATCACCACACGCTTACAAAAAATCCGTAAATCTAAATAAGGCGAACAATAAAATAATAATTAGTATAATCTTTTCTTTTTACATATGTCATTCATTGTACCCAAACGCATTGTAAACAATATACAGCAATTGTTTTAACATTTGAAAAAAGTTTGTAACATAAAATGCTACCAAAACAACTAGGAAAATTAACCTTTCAGCATACCATTAGATCCTTTTGCGTTGCGTTGGAATCACAAGTGGACAACGACGGTCATATGAACAAGTCTCAAGGATAATCAGCGGCATCCACCCTGACACCTCATTCTAAACGCATTTGCTTCATTTTGGGGAGGGAGGAGTTACCAACCCAACACCCTGGTCACTAAATTGGGGAACGAGACCCAGGAAAGAAGACGTGGCATCGACGAACTTCCGCCCTGGCTAGACGCCTAAACCACGCTGCTCCTCCAGAATCAATATAAAAATTTTAATCTGAAATTTTCTTGGCCATCAAGCCAAATTATTAATGAAATACTAATCTGGAGCATATAGGACAACAATTATTGTGGAGTTTTGTGAATCTTATTATCGCAAGTTAATTTTTTGTGGATTTTTGAATCCTTGGAAATTTCTAATAAGTTCTTTCGAAAACTTAGCCACAATCAAATTGAATGCTGAAAGCCTAAGCAAGGAATTTTATATTTGAATTCCAAAAATTTGCCAGGGATAATTTTTGCTGATCAATGCCAAAATCTATACTCGTGCGTACTACCTGGGTTACTGACCGAGGTAACTAGGTCAGATACTACTGACGCCAGGGAATGCACCAGAGTTGAGTTGATCAAACTTTATTTTATATAAAAATAACTTTTTATGATTTGGTCGCCTCGTTGACACAAATCGTTGTTAAATGTTTTTATACCATACACTTATAGGGTGAAATAGTATATTTAAGTCGCCAAAATGTATGTAACAGGCAGAAGGAAGCATCTCCGACCCCACAAAGTATATATATTCTTGATCAGGATCAACAACCGAGTCGATCTAGCCATGTCCGTCTGTCCGTCTGTCCGTCCGACCGTCCGTCCGCCCGTCCGTCCGTCCGTATGAACACCTAGATCTCGGAGACTATAAGAGCTAGAGCCACCAAATTTGGTATGCAGTCTCGTGTAGTATGTACGCTTATCGAGTTTGTTTCAAATTTTTGCCACGCCCCCTTCCGCCCCCGGAATATTCATAGAACTTTTTTTCTTAAAAAGTATGAAAGCTACCGACATTAAATTTGGTATGTAAGCTAGCTTAAAAGACGCGCAGATATTGACTATTTAAAAATTTTGCCACGCCCACTTCCGCCTCCATAATTCAGAAAAAACCGATTGGCTCTTGCAATTTTTTGACCATCGCGATCAAATTTGGCAGACTAATAAATCTTATCTATTTCTATCAAACTACCAAATTTGATTGAAATCGGACTAGAAACATGAAAAATATACGTATGAATGTATTTTGCTACGCGATCCAAAAGGGCAGAATTGGCCGTTGGCTAGTGGCGGCACTAGAGTGCTCGTGTGTTTGTAGAGTGAGCGAGATAGCATATGGTATGAGGGCATGTTAAAGCAATCTAATAGACATACCTTTGGTTTTCGAAGTTTTAAATATTTGTTTCACCTGGTGTATGGTATACCCAAGTCGGCGAGACGACTTACTTACTTCATTTATAAAGTGATCGCCTAGTTGATCAACTTTTATTCAATGGCTATGCACTGCTACCCCGTTGCGGAAAACCAACTCCTAGTTTTCCAATAAATCTTTTTTATTCGCCAAGGTGGCTACGCAATGATTGCCAAGTTAATCAATTGCGATGTTTTTAGTCGGGACCCCAGATTGATGTGAGATGTTCATCAATTTGTGCCCTCGCTTAGGATTGTCGTGTCCAAAGCGTGCAAAGAAAGTAGTCGCCTAGTTGACCAGTTTCCTTTTTGTTGAGAGATTGGTCGCCTGAGTTGACCAAATGTTCTCTGTTATTCTTTTAACTTGGAGCCGTCAATGTCGGGGTCACCAAAGTGTTCAATGAAAGACGTTAGTGTTTCTTGAAGTTATTAAATGTTTATTTATTTATATATATATCTAGGCACTAGCACATAAACCAGTGACTAAAGGTTGTCGCAACCAACACATAAATTGGGTGGACCTCGGAGTGAGATTACAAAGGTAGAGATGGGGGCCAAAGACACAGCGATGCACACCCGATGTAGCTACAATTAGTATCTGATCTTACTAAGAATAATGCATTTCTTTTATAGTACAAAATCCCAAGCTCACCAGTGCATAGTTCGACATAGTGTTAGGTCAGCAAAGTACGTTTTTATTGATTAACTAGGTCTTTATTGTTTACTGCTGACCATATCAGATCTACTTATGACTGATGAGCCATCGATATCTATAATCGGGTTACATACTTAATTGACATACATTTCCATTTGTTCTATTTTATAATTGTCTTACTGTTAGTTTATTTTATATAATCTAAATACCAACATTGGGTTTTCTTCCAGTCCACGTCTCATAAGGCGTCATACCAACTAAAGCTGCTGATCTGTTTTGAATGTAACACGCTCTGCCAGAGAAACTCCTCCATATAAGCATGTAAAAGTATTTTACCATCTACACAAGCGTCTGTTTTGGATATAAAACCATCAACCGACTTACCATTCAAATTCAAATCACTTCTTGTTGCCTTAATTTTTGGACCGTTTTCCGTCGTTCTCTTTAAATTCGATTTTAGACAATAAGTAAATATTCGTCTCGACATGTCTTCTATGAATGTCACGAAATACTAAGAGCCGCCCACATACATCGGAATGTACCAATATATGAATCTTGCTTTTGATACAAATCACACATAGCTTGTGATTTCAGAAAAACCCACATACTACAATGCCACACACCATCCTGCGTTTGATGTGTATATGTGTATTTTCAAGTGCGGTCGCGTTTATCAGTCGCTCCGCAAAAAAAAGGGACACAATCGACGCACAATACCTGGAATATAGAGGGGAAGGATTAGGAAGGGTCGCCAAGAGACTGGCCACTCACCTGGACTGCAATCGGCTGCCCAGCTGGCTGCATTTGTTCTGCTGGAGAAATTATTTATTTCCTATCAGACTTAGCTTGATGGCCACACCGGGATTGGCGGCGGGGGTGTTAACCATATCCCGCGCTTTCTCCTGTGGTGGGAAAATGGCATTTTTGGCATTTTCCCTATCGTTCGACTTCTTAGCGCTTTTTACTTTGGCGACTGTAATTAATCAGCTGGTAAGCTGGAGAACCGTCGATCGATAACAGAGCCGATAAACCAGCTGACGGCTTAACATTAGCTTACAACATTAGCTTCCATAGTGTTGCGTGCTTTTGGGCGTTCGCTTAGGCGCGATTTTCAAAATCCCCCATAGGCAGAGTAAGTCTTACCGACTAGCAATCTTTTCAGGGTGTAAGAAGAGGTCCAACAAACCCACAGGGCCTTTGAGACACGAAGAGGACTGTGGTCTAAGCTTGTGCCAGCGGCCACAGCGTATAAAACCTGGTTGCAAAAACGTCGACTACTCCAGCTTGTCTCAGCTGGATGCGTAGAAGAGACACCCAAACGGGCTTGCAACACCGCACAGTACAAACTGTACGGAACCGGAAAGTAGATTTCTCAATTTTGGTCGAGCCATATTCCCATATACAGGACCACAGCTGGACGCAAAACCATCGTTTGGAGCAACAGCAGGATACATCTGGAAAAACAGCACAGCGCGGACGGATATGTAAGGGCGAGGTACAATGGAGTATATGTCTACAGCTGCTACATAGCACCGAGTAAACAAATCGACGAATTCTGCTGCATACTGGATGGACTAGTGGAGGACGACAGAAGCCACACACCAACCATCATAGCCGGCGACTTCAATGCATGGGCACCGGAATGGGGTAGCCAAAGGACTACCAGAAGGGGCAGCAGGACGCTGCTGACGCATTTGCCACACTCAACATCAGTCTGCTCAACGTAGGCAACACCCACACCTACAATAAGGCTGGCAGAAGCTCCGTGATCGACCTCACGTTTGCTAGCCCTTGACTAGCCCGCAGCGCGCAGTGGGCAGTTTCGGATCTCTACACGCACAGCGACCACTTCGCCATTGTGTGCTCTATCAAGAGTTGTCCACATGCACACACACTAACGACGTTCTACAGATGGGCCCGAAGCACGCTGAGAGAAGAAGCGTTACAAGGAGCAGCAGCACGGACGCGGACACCCAGGCCAACCACATGGGCGACATTCTTCGCAGCGCATGTGATGCAGCCATGATACGCAAACGGCATGGAATCAACAAATGTAAGCCAGTACATTGGTGGAATGCCAGGATTGCGGATGCCAGGAGGCAGTGTCATCAGGCCAGACGACGACAGCAACGTGCCAGCAGAATGCCCACGGATCCAACCAAGTTGGGTCACATTGTTGCAACGCTATTCCCGTCAAGGCCGACGCGGAACTTAGCATCGAGCGGAACACCACGTGCACCCATATTCACAGATGTTAGTGAAGTCGTGGAAGCAGGGAAGGGGATAAACCCTACGAGGTGGAAGCTACAAAGGTTGGTCCTGCTTCCCAAAGGTGATAAAATAGATGACCCATCAGCATACAGAACCCTGTGTATGCTTGATATTGGAAAACTTTTTGAGCTGGGAGCAACGTCATGGACTGTCGGACTGGCAGTTCGGATTCAGGAGGAAACACAGCACTATCAACGCCATCAGTTCGGTGGTAGAGATAGCCGCTAAAGCCATCGAAGGGCAACGCTGGAAAGGCGGCAACAAAAAATACTGCCTTATATCAACGTTGGATGTACAGAAATGCTTTTAATTCGGCCAGCTGGGACTCCATAGTGGGATTCGCGGACGACATCGCCATCGTCACTGTGGCCAAGGATATCCAGCAAGCGGAAGAAAACACCAATGTAGCAGTGTTCAGGATTCTGAAATGGATGGAGGCAAACTCACTATCCATAGCCGCACACAAAACCGAGGCCGTGCTCATAAGCAGCAGGAAAAAAGTGGAAACAGCCAGGATAGAAGTTGCGGGATGCTCTATAACATCAAAGCCTGCAATTAAATACCTTGGAGTCATGATGGACCATAGGCTAACATTCAAAGCCCACCTGAAGTATACCGCAGATAAAGCTAACGTCGGCGGCCCCAAGCAACGGAGCAGATGGCTTATCTCGACGGTGGTAAGGTCCATTATTCTATATGCCGCCGTCATATGGGCACCTGCGATGTCATACCCCACCTACAGCCGGGACTGCAGATCGTCGTACCGAACATGCGCACTCGGGACCATAAGAGCGTTTAGAACAGTCTCCGAAGATGCCGCCCTGGTGCTGTCTGATATGGCCCCACTAGTTCTCTTGGCTAACGAGGCTAGAAATAGAGATCCGCCGCCAGTTTGAAGAGGGACAACTCTGACTAACTGGCAACGCAGATGGAGTGACTCAAACCATGGGAGCTGAACAAGGCGCCTTCTCCCCGACATTCGGCCATGGCTTAATCGTAAACATGGCCAGACTGACTTCTATCTGACACAGTTACTGACGGGACATGGATGCTTCAAATCCTACTTGCATAGGTTTAAACATGAGACAGATCCCTTTTGCACACACTGTGCGGGGAATATAGAAGACGCAGAACACGTCCCGTTTGTCTGTCCTAGATATTCTGCTGAACGGGAAGAGCTAAGCCTAGGCATTGGGAGGCCATTTATAGTCAACGACTTTATGGGTATCCTACTTAGCTCGCAAAACAATTGGCTAGCTGTTAGCCACATGGCAGCAGTCATCATGCAATACTTGCGTCGCGCTGAACGTCAGCGTAACCAAAACTTCAGTTCTAGGTAAACTCAAGACGAGGCATACGTGCCATCTCCCCCTCGTAAAGTTGTACTTCAGCGTTGGTTCCGCGAGAGGGATACGGAGCATAGGGTAAGTTTTTAGTTCGGTGCGGTGACCACTAACCAAGGTCGATACCAAGTCCCATCCTGCGTTTAACAATATTAACTTAGACTTAAATAATTCAGATGACCATACCATTACATTTCGATTAATACGAGAAGGAAGATTCTGTACTGATCATCAAATTCGTTTGACCAAGGTCTTTCAGCTCGGATAGAAGCAGGCAAGAAGACAAGAAGAAAAGTGTGAATAGCAATGTAGTCAAATAACTACCCTGAAGTACTCCAGAGGTCACTTGGATGGTCTTAGAAAATTAAGACTTAAAGAGAATCTATTCTGTACGCTTAAAAAGATATTGAAGAAACCACTCAAGCAAAAGGCTGGGAATGACAAGAAAAAAACGAACTGACAGAACAACGAGCAAGTTGAATGGCTTCCAAGTCGTACTGTCACGTCGGATGGTGGTGGAATATACGAAAAAGTAATATAGGCAAACGGAATGGCGAAATAGAGATACAGAGATGGAGAAATAAAATTTCTGGTAGGTCTACAGGCTACAGTTAGGTTTAACTGTTTCAATATGTTTGGGCTGAAACTGAAGCACAACTCACTTTGCTGAAAAGAGAAAACGACCGAAGAGAGAGAGAGAGAGAGACCAAGAACAGCGCAAGAGATCCGTTACTTCAATTCTTTTCTTTTTTATTTCTTCTATGGAAATTCCCAGAACTTTGAATTCTGTTAAAGACAGTACTTGAATTTTACTCTTGAAATTAATCTCGTTCGATGCGGTTGCACCTTCTGTGCCCGCTGACAATTGTACTATACTTTAGGTTAAGAAACTAAAGCAACTGGATTGAAGTACCCTGGTCATCTCATTCCTTACAAATTGCAAGTGCCGCAAAGCCGCCTCGGTGGATATCATCCGAAGGCCGCATCATATAAAGCGTTCAGTTTGGGGCTCCGAAAGTGCGCAGCCATTAGCCAACACAATAGCTTAGGAGAGTCTAATTTACCTATTAAAAGTTTGTGAATAAAGATAGCACCAAGCATTACTCTACGATTAATTCAAGAAGGAAGATTGATTAGAAGAAGCCTAATGGAGTTTGATAGCAAATTTACATTGCGATCCCAATTTAAACCGCGAAGAGCAAAAAGCAGAAATTGCCTTTGAACAAAGGGTCTTTTACTTTGGTGCGTGTCATATTGACCATATTCAAGATTACGGATTAATGAAGTATACGGATCGTCCAACTCTTTTGACCATCGTTTCACAAACCCAAAAATATTCATAGCTTTTCTAACTGTAGCAGAAATATGAGGATTAAAAGTTAATTTATGTTTATAACAACACCTAAATCATTGATAATATCTAACGGTTCTAAGGCAGTGTCGTTAAGGTAATAAGTTGCTTAGGAGAGTCTAATTCACCTATTAAAAGTTTGCGTATAACGATAGCACCAAGCAGAGAAGAAAGATTGTGTCATTATAATGACATTAGATTCCAGAGCAGTCTTGAACTAAGAACGCTAAATACCGAACTGTCATCAAACACAGGGTCTAAAAAGCAATTAGAGGATTTGTTAAGGAGGATTCGCTTAATAAATCGAATATGAATAAGTTATTTTGAAAAAATCAGCAGTGTGAGCATTATTGTTTTAGAAAGACAAGTAAGACGGATGCACTGATACCTGACGTTTTGCGTTGACAAAGTTATAAAATTGTTTAGGATCGCGAGAAAACGTAAGTTTAGATCGCTAAAGATAATTCTTACACCATTGTGAATTCAGCAGCATACATTATTGCTTCCCAAAGGTGATAAAATAGATGACCCATCAGCATACAGAACCCTGTGTATGCTTGATATTGGAAAACTTTTTGAGCTGGGAGGAAACACAGCACTATCAACGCCATCAGTTCGGTGGTAGAGATAGCCGCTAAAGCCATCGAAGGGCAACGCTGGAAAGGCGGCAACAAAAAATACTGCCTTATATCAACGTTGGATGTACAGAAATGCTTTTAATTCGGCCAGCTGGGACTCCATTATCGCGTCCCTAGAGCGATTAAACATATCTGAGTACATCATTAACCTGATATGCAGCTATTTCCGGGATCGGGTGCTACTCTACGAAACAGCGGCTGGTCCTCGGATACACACCATCACATCGGGCTAACATTGTGGAATGTCATGTATGACACTGTCCTGCGATTGCATATGCCAACTGACACTCGCATAGTGGGATTCGCGGACGACATCGCCATCGTCACTGTGGCCAAGGATATCCAGCAAGCGGAAGAAAACACCAATGTAGCAGTGTTCAGGATTCTGAAATGGATGGAGGCAAACTCACTATCCATAGCCGCACACAAAACCGAGGCCGTGCTCATAAGCAGCAGGAAAAAAGTGGAAACAGCCAGGATCGAAGTTGCCGGATGCTCTATAACATCAAAGCCTGCAATTAATTACCTTGGAGTCATGATGGACCATAGGCTAACATTCAAAGCCCACCTGAAGTATACCGCAGATAAAGCTAACGTCGGCGGCTCCAAGCAACGGAGCAGATGGCTTATCTCGACGGTGGTAAGGTCCATTATTCTATATGCCGCCGTCATATGGGCACCTGCGATGTCATACCCCACCTACAGCCGGGACTGCAGATCGTCGTACCGAACATGCGCACTCGGGACCATAAGCGCGTTTAGAACAGTCTCCGAAGATGCCGCCCTGGTGCTGTCTGATATGGCCCCACTAGTTCTCTTGGCTAACGAGGCTAGAAATAGAGATCCGCCGCCAGTTTGAAGAGGGACAACTCTGACTAACTGGCAACGCAGATGGAGTGACTCAAACCATGGGAGCTGGACAAGGCGCCTTCTCCCCGACATTCGGCCATGGCTTAATCGTAAACATGGCCAGACTGACTTCTATCTGACACAGTTACTGACGGGACATGGAAGCTTTAAACCCTACTTGCATAGGTTTAAACATGAGACAGATCCTTTTGCACACACTGTGCGGGGAATATAGAAGACGCAGAACACGTCCCGTTTGTCTGTCCTAGATATTCTGCTGAACGGGAAGAGCTAAGTCTAGGCATTGGGAGGCCATTTATAGTCAACGACTTTATGGGTATCCTACTTAGCTCGCAAAACAATTGGCTAGCTGTTAGCCACATGGCAGCAGTCATCATGCAATCCTTGCGTCGCGCTGAACGTCAGCGTAACCAAAACTTCAGTTCTAGGTAAACTCAAGACGAGGCATACGTGCCATCTCGCCCTCATGAAGTAGTACTTCAGCGTTGGTTCCGCGAGAGGTATAATTGAAGCACAGCGTGAGATCAGCCTGTTGAGTAGGTCCAGTGTTACATGCATTAAACACTACACGAACCTTTGTGGTAGTACTGTCAGGCTTAAGCACACCGTAATATAATGGGTTACCTGAATCGTGTGACACGAATTTATCTACTCTTAAATTGTGGTATCGCACTGGAGGGTTTTAAAAGTGGCGAGCTGCGTATCTCAGATATCCTATTTAGCTCGCAAAACAATTAGCTAGCTGTTAGCCACATGGCAGCAGTCATCATGCAATCCTTGCGACGCGCTGAACGCCAGCATAACCAAAACTTTACTTCTAGGTAAACTCAAGACGAGGCATACGTGCCATCTCCCCCTCGTAAAGTTGTACTTCAGCGTTGGTTCCGCGAGAGGGATACGGAGCATAGGGTAAGTTTTTAGTTCGGTGCGGTGACCACTAACCAAGGTCGATACCAAGTCCCATCCTGCGTTTAACAATATTAACTTAGACTTAAATAATTCAGATGACCATACCATTACATTTCGATTAATACGAGAAGGAAGATTCTGTACTGATCATCAAATTCGTTTGACCAAGGTCTTTCAGCTCGGATAGAAGCAGGCAAGAAGACAAGAAGAAAAGTGTGAATAGCAATGTAGTCAAATAACTACCCTGAAGTACTCCAGAGGTCACTTGGATGGTCTTAGAAAATTAAGACTTAAAGAGAATCTATTCTGTACGCTTAGAAAGATATTGAAGAAACCAATCAAGCAAAAGGCTGGGAATGACAAGAGGGTTCAATATATGTATATAAAAGATAGAAAACGAACTGACAGAACAACGAGCAAGTTGAAGTCGTACTGTCACGTCGGATGGTGGTGGAATATACGAAAAAGTAATATAGGCAAACGGAATGGCGAAATAGAGATACAGAGATGGAGAAATAAAATTTCTGGTAGGTCTACAGGCTACAGTTAGGTTTAACTGTTTCAATATGTTTGGGCTGCAACTGAAGCACAACTCACTTTGGTGAAAAGAGAAAACGACCGAAGAGAGAGAGAGAGAGACCAAGAACAGCGCAAGAGATCCGTTACTTCAATTCTTTTCTTTTTTATTTCTTCTATGGAAATTCCCAGAACTTTGAATTTTGTTAAAGACAGTACTTGAATTTTACTCTTGAAATTAATCTCGTTCGATGCGGTTGCACCTTCTGTGCCCGCTGACAATTGTACTATACTTTAGGTTAAGAAACTAAAGCAACTGGATTGAAGTACCCTGGTCATCTCTTTCCTTACAAATTGCAAGTGCCGCAAAGCCGCCTCGGTGGATATCATCCGAAGGCCGCATCATATAAAGCGATCAGTTTGGGGCTCCGAAAGTGCGCAGCCATTAGCCAACACAATAGCTTAGGAGAGTCTAATTTACCTATTAAAAGTTTGTGAATAAAGATAGCACCAAGCATTACTCTACGATTAATTCAAGAAGGAAGATTGATTAGAAGAAGCCTAATGGAGTTTGATAGCAAATTTACATTGCGATCCCAATTTAAACCGCGAAGAGCAAAAAGCAGAAATTGCCTTTGAACAAAGGGTCTTTTACTTTGGTGCGTGTCATATTGACCATATTCAAGATTACGGATTAATGAAGTATACGGATCGTCCAACTCTTTTGACCATCGTTTCACAAACCCAACAATATTCATAGCTTTTCTAACTGTAGCAGAAATATGAGGATTAAAAGTTAATTTATGTTTATAACAACACCTAAATCATTGATAATATCTAACGGTTCTAAGGCAGTGTCGTTAAGGTAATAAGTTGCTTAGGAGAGTCTAATTCACCTATTAAAAGTTTGTGTATAACGATAGCACCAAGCAGAGAAGAAAGATTGTGTCATTATAATGACATTAGATTCCAGAGCAGTCTTGAACTAAGAACGCTAAATACCGAACTGTCATCAAACACAGGGTCTAAAAAGCAATTAGAGGATTTGTTAAGGAGGATTCGCTTAATAAATCGAATATGAATAAGTTATTTTGAAAAAATCAGCAGTGTGAGCATTATTGTTTTAGAAAGACAAGTAAGACGGCTGCACTGATACCTGACGTTTTGCGTTGACAAAGTTATAAAATTGTTTAGGATCGCGAGAAAACGTAAGTTTAGATCGCTAAAGATAATTCTTATACCATTGTGAATTCAGCAGCATACATTATTGCTTCCCAAAGGTGATAAAATAGATGACCCATCAGCATACAGAACCCTGTGTATGCTTGATATTGGAAAACTTTTTGAGCTGGGAGGAAACACAGCACTATCAACGCCATCAGTTCGGTGGTAGAGATAGCCGCTAAAGCCATCGAAGGGCAACGCTGGAAAGGCGGCAACAAAAAATACTGCCTTATATCAACGTTGGATGTACAGAAATGCTTTTAATTCGGCCAGCTGGGACTCCATTATCGCGTCCCTAGAGCGATTAAACATATCTGAGTACATCATTAACCTGATATGCAGCTATTTCCGGGATCGGGTGCTACTCTACGAAACAGCGGCTGGTCCACGGATACACACCATCACATCGGGCTAACATTGTGGAATGTCATGTATGACACTGTCCTGCGATTGCATATGCCAACTGACACTCGCATAGTGGGATTCGCGGACGACATCGCCATCGTCACTGTGGCCAAGGATATCCAGCAAGCGGAAGAAAACACCAATGTAGCAGTGTTCAGGATTCTGAAATGGATGGAGGCAAACTCACTATCCATAGCCGCACACAAAACCGAGGCCGTGCTCATAAGCAGCAGGAAAAAAGTGGAAACAGCCAGGATCGAAGTTGCCGGATGCTCTATAACATCAAAGCCTGCAATTAATTACCTTGGAGTCATGATGGACCATAGGCTAACATTCAAAGCCCACCTGAAGTATACCGCAGATAAAGCTAACGTCGGCGGCTCCAAGCAACGGAGCAGATGGCTTATCTCGACGGTGGTAAGGTCCATTATTCTATATGCCGCCGTCATATGGGCACCTGCGATGTCATACCCCAGCTACAGCCGGGACTGCAGATCGTCGTACCGAACATGCGCACTCGGGACCATAAGCGCGTTTAGAACAGTCTCCGAAGATGCCGCCCTGGTGCTGTCTGATATGGCCCCACTAGTTCTCTTGGCTAACGAGGCTAGAAATAGAGATCCGCCGCCAGTTTGAAGAGGGACAACTCTGACTAACTGGCAACGCAGATGGAGTGACTCAAACCATGGGAGCTGGACAAGGCGCCTTCTCCCCGACATTCGGCCATGGCTTAATCGTAAACATGGCCAGACTGACTTCTATCTGACACAGTTACTGACGGGACATGGAAGCTTTAAACCCTACTTGCATAGGTTTAAACATGAGACAGATCCCTTTTGCACACACTGTGCGGGGAATATAGAAGACGCAGAACACGTCCCGTTTGTCTGTCCTAGATATTCTACTGAACGGGAAGAGCTAAGTCTAGGCATTGGGAGGCCATTTATAGTCAACGACTTTATGGGTATCCTACTTAGCTCGCAAAACAATTGGCTAGCTGTTAGCCACATGGCAGCAGTCATCATGCAATCCTTGCGTCGCGCTGAACGTCAGCGTAACCAAAACTTCAGTTCTAGGTAAACTCAAGACGAGGCATACGTGCCATCTCGCCCTCATGAAGTAGTACTTCAGCGTTGGTTCCGCGAGAGGTATAATTGAAGCACAGCGTGAGATCAGCCTGTTGAGTAGGTCCAGTGTTACATGCATTAAACACTACACGAACCTTTGTGGTAGTACTGTCAGGCTTAAGCACACCGTAATATAATGGGTTACCTGAATCGTGTGACACGAATTTATCTACTCTTAAATTGTGGTATCGCACTGGAGGGTTTTAAAAGTGGCGAGCTGCGTATCTCAGATATCCTATTTAGCTCGCAAAACAATTAGCTAGCTGTTAGCCACATGGCAGCAGTCATCATGCAATCCTTGCGACGCGCTGAACGCCAGCATAACCAAAACTTTACTTCTAGGTAAACTCAAGACGAGGCATACGTGCCATCTCCCCCTCGTAAAGTTGTACTTCAGCGTTGGTTCCGCGAGAGGGATACGGAGCATAGGGTAAGTTTTTAGTTCGGTGCGGTGACCACTAACCAAGGTCGATACCAAGTCCCATCCTGCGTTTAACAATATTAACCATTACATTTCGATTAATACGAGAAGGAAGATTCTGTACTGATCATCAAATTCGTTTGACCAAGGTCTTTCAGCTCGGATAGAAGCAGGCAAGAAGACAAGAAGAAAAGTGTGAATAGCAATGTAGTCAAATAACTACCCTGAAGTACTCCAGAGGTCACTTGGATGGTCTTAGAAAATTAAGACTTAAAGAGAATCTATTCTGTACGCTTAGAAAGATATTGAAGAAACCAATCAAGCAAAAGGCTGGGAATGACAAGAGGGTTCAATATATGTATATAAAAGATAGAAAACGAACTGACAGAACAACGAGCAAGTTGAAGTCGTACTGTCACGTCGGATGGTGGTGGAATATACGAAAAAGTAATATAGGCAAACGGAATGGCGAAATAGAGATACAGAGATGGAGAAATAAAATTTCTGGTAGGTCTACAGGCTACAGTTAGGTTTAACTGTTTCGATATGTTTGGGCTGCAACTGAAGCACAACTCACTTTGGTGAAAAGAGAAAACGACCGAAGAGAGAGAGAGAGAGACCAAGAACAGCGCAAGAGATCCGTTACTTCAATTCTTTTCTTTTTTATTTCTTCTATGGAAATTCCCAGAACTTTGAATTTTGTTAAAGACAGTACTTGAATTTTACTCTTGAAATTAATCTCGTTCGATGCGGTTGCACCTTCTGTGCCCGCTGACAATTGTACTATACTTTAGGTTAAGAAACTAAAGCAACTGGATTGAAGTACCCTGGTCATCTCTTTCCTTACAAATTGCAAGTGCCGCAAAGCCGCCTCGGTGGATATCATCCGAAGGCCGCATCATATAAAGCGATCAGTTTGGGGCTCCGAAAGTGCGCAGCCATTAGCCAACACAATAGCTTAGGAGAGTCTAATTTACCTATTAAAAGTTTGTGAATAAAGATAGCACCAAGCATTACTCTACGATTAATTCAAGAAGGAAGATTGATTAGAAGAAGCCTAATGGAGTTTGATAGCAAATTTACATTGCGATCCCAATTTAAACCGCGAAGAGCAAAAAGCAGAAATTGCCTTTGAACAAAGGGTCTTTTACTTTGGTGCGTGTCATATTGACCATATTCAAGATTACGGATTAATGAAGTATACGGATCGTCCAACTCTTTTGACCATCGTTTCACAAACCCAACAATATTCATAGCTTTTCTAACTGTAGCAGAAATATGAGGATTAAAAGTTAATTTATGTTTATAACAACACCTAAATCATTGATAATATCTAACGGTTCTAAGGCAGTGTCGTTAAGGTAATAAGTTGCTTAGGAGAGTCTAATTCACCTATTAAAAGTTTGTGTATAACGATAGCACCAAGCAGAGAAGAAAGATTGTGTCATTATAATGACATTAGATTCCAGAGCAGTCTTAAACTAAGAACGCTAAATACCGAACTGTCATCAAACACAGGGTCTAATGAAGTAAGTAAGTCGTCTCGCCGACTTGGGTATACCATACACCAGGTGAAACAAATATTTAAAATTTCGAAAACCAAATGTATGTCTACTAAATTGTTTTAACATGCCTCATACCATTTGCTATCTCGCTCACTCTACAAACACACAAGCACTCTAGCGCCGCCACTAGCCAACGGCCAATTCTGCCCTTATGGATCGCGTAGCAAAATACGTTCATACGTATATTTTGTATGTTTCTAGTCCGATTTCAATCAAATTTGGTAGTTTGATAGAAATAGATAAGATTTATTAGTCTGCCAAATTTGATCGCGATGGTCAAAAATTGCAAAAGCTAATCGGTTTTTTCTAAATTATGGAGGCGGAAGTGGGCGTGGCAACATATATTAAAATATACGTGTTCTGCGCGCATACTAAGCCAATATACATACTAAATTTGGTGACTTTAGCTTTGTTAGTTTTCGAGAAAATCAGTTTTGTTTAATTTTCGGGGGCGGAAATGGGCGTGGCATAATTTTTAAATAGTCAATATCTGCGCGTCTATTAAGCTAGCTTACATACCAAATTTAATGTCGGTAGCTGTCATAGTTTTTAAGAAAATCAGAGTTATGTAAATTCCGGGGGCGGAAGGGGCGTGGCAAAAAGTTGGAACAATTATTTTCTGCGCGCTAACTAAACGAGTATATAAACCAAATTTGATGTTTCTATCTGCTATACTTTTTAAGAAAAACAGTTTTATGTAAATTCTGGGGGCGGAAGGTGGCGTGGCAAAAATTTGAAACAAACTCGATAAGCGTACATACTACACGAGACTGCATACCAAATTTGGTGGCTCTAGCTCTTATAGTCTCCGAGATCTAGGTGTTCATACGGACGGACGGACGGACGGACGGACGGACGGACGGACGGACGGACGGACGGACAGACGGACATGGCTAGATCGACTCAGTTTTTGATCCTGATCAAGAATATATATACTTTGTGGGGTCGGAGATGCTTCCTTCTGCCTGTTACATACATTTTGGCGACTTTAATATACCATTTCACCCTATGGGTGTATGGTATAAAAAGCAATTAGACGATTTGTTAAGGAGGATTCGCTTAATAAATCGAATATGAATAAGTTATTTTGAAAAAATCAGCAGTGTGAGCATTATTGTTTTAGAAAGACAAGTAAGACGGCTGCACTGATACCTGACGTTTTACGTTGACAAAGTTATAAATTGTTTAGGATCGCGAGAAAACGTAAGTTTAGATCGCTAAAGATAATTCTTATACCATTGTGAATTCAGCAGCATACATTATGATAGATCCGATCTTATTATAAACCAATCTTCAGACAGCTTGAAGTCTAATTGACAGTTGTGTTTGTCGATTCCTAATATGCCATCGTATGGAATAGCGAAATGTAAATCCACGATATGAAAGTGATTTTAGATTATATATTTAGTTGTCTGTCTCAAAAGAGGCTAAACCTTTTGATTTTGTTACCTCCTGACTTATTCCTTTTATGCCTTTTATATAGTTAACGTTTATGTCATGATAGACATCAGAATTTTATTTGACTATTGAAATGTCTGCACCTGTGTCTACTAGAAAAACCAGTTCTTTTCCTGTGGATACGTTAGCAAAAATGATAAATATATTCTGACTGAGATTAATTGCATGAACCATTACATTTTCTACTGTTGGTTACTTAAAGGGTCTTGAGAGTTTCCCGATGCATTTTGGGCTATTCTCACGTTATTGTTATTGTGGCCTCAATTTGAGTTACCACGTCCTCGATTATTTTCTCTGTATTGACCTCTTCCATTATTAATATAGTTGGTGCCATTGTAATTGTTGTTATTATTATTACAACCACGATAGTTACCTCTGTAGTTACATCTACGGTTTCCATCACGCTGAGGATAATTTACGCGACTGGGATGGGCACTACAAAGCTCCACGCCATCAAGGGCCACAACTAGACGCTACCATGGCAAAACCGCAATCATCACCAGAAGAAACTCAAGCTCCAACCAGACTTGATTCTACTACCGCCTTGAAGAATGGCAGGTACGAGGTTGGTCTAATGTGGAAAGACCCTGAAGTTTTATTACCTGATAGCTACGCAAACGCACTAAAACGGCTTAAATGCCAACAAAAGCAATTTTCCCGACAACCACAGTTAAAAGAGCAAATCAACAAGCAAATGGAAAACCTCGTCGAAAAGGGCTATGCTCGCATGCTGACGCCGGAGGAAATAGCTGCACCAAACAGACGGACATGGTATCTACCAACCTTCATAACTAAAAATCCAAATAAACCAGAGAAGGTCCGGCTTGTATGGGATGCATAATAAAGACTCGTATACGGCACACACACCATACACACACCTACTTAGCCTACCATTAGCATAGAAATACACGTGGAAGAAATAAATGAAGTATCACGTGAAAAGTGGAGGTATTTCCTTGTGGGCCCGCTAAAACATCGAACCTTAGCGCCAAGCTCAACAATTGC
>NW_025814340.1:0-70346 GCF_018902025.1 Drosophila willistoni | reverse complement strand
AGAGGTGCTTGGAGTGCACTGCAGGTCCAAATAGAAGCCTTGTTAGTCGAGTCTGAGACCCAGCCTCCAATACTTTCCATTCTGTATGGTTCGCTGAGAATTGCAATATCTGCTGATACTTCGCGGATTGTTTGGTCAAAAGATCTTGAGCCGCAATGCAATGGTCCACATTTGAGGTAGCAGTTCGACCTATCGGTTTGGCTGCTGCATTTGGCTGCTACATGGCCAAAGCCCAGGCATCGATAGCATCGAGTTGGTAGCTTTCCAATTCCTTGAGATTCCATCCTACTTCCAGTTTACCCATTAGCAGTATTTTTTGCATTACCACATCCGGGGCTGTGATGATCGCCACCTGAGTATTGCGTTTATATCCCGGTCACATACTCTTCACCGTACACGTCGATGCATCAATATTCGCGTGTTTAACTAAAGCTTCAATTATATGGCAAGGCTCAGCTATGTCATCCAGATTCCGAATAATTGCGGACTTCAATTTCCTGAGACTTTGACCCCAGCTGAGTAGCCTAGAACTTGGGAAATTTCGTCCATCAGGCCTCGGGAATCGCTTTGGTCTTTGCCTAATTCCAGCAGAAGCCCATCTTTGGCAGTACGCTTGAGTCTGCTTACATGGCTGCGAACATGGTCCAGCTTCTCATCCGCTCGCCGGGTAACCAATGCCAGAACATCGCTATAGCTGACTCCAGAGCTCGGCTCAATCAGCAGGGCGTCTGGTTTTGACCTTCGGGGCTTGGCCTCCTTTACGCGGGTCTTACGTTTTGGGCCTACTTCTTGCCAGCCTTGGCTAGACTCACTATTGCTGGTCCGGATTGAGATTTGACCTTCATCTTCCCTCTGATAACTTTTTTGCACCGAAGGGGATGGCAACTTCCGATGCCTCTGTTGCCGCTGCAAATGTGGTATACTTTTCGAATTCTTCGAACTTTTTAGGCCCGCCTGAGAGGTGTTATTCGAAGTCGAAGTTGACCCGGCGTTTTCTATTGTAGCACTTGATGGGGGCTTCATGCATTCACAAGTACAGTGGCAACTCCTGGTCGGAAGTACCTCCGATACCGTTGCACTTTCTGCATCCGTTTGCTGATCTCTACTTGCTCGCTGCGGCGGGACTAATCCTGGACTTGCTGTCTTCTCTGGTGCCAAGCCCTTGCCCTGGAAAAGCAGTATCAGATCTCTGAAGTTTCGCCACGTTTTCCCTAAGCGGGTTCGTAATCGAACGATTACGCCTATCTTTACATTTTACCGTCATCATTGAAATGGACTCTAGCACGAGTCCCATTTCATCTAGCTCCCTACATACTGGCTGCACTTTTACTCTTTTGAACGGAACACTCCTCGTTTCAGGGCTACTGGCAGGACTCGGGGTGCCTCTTGCTCTTTTTTCCTCCTGACGACGGCTGGGAGATATACCGCTCCGACTCGGTGGCCTAAATCCAAGCTAGTATAGAACTAAAAAAAGCTAGAAAAGTGGAACCAAAAAAAGAAGTGTAACACAGGAATTGCACCTATACCTCTACCGATCCTTTAAGCTTGGCCTCTTACCGCTCCACCAGAGGCGGATTCGCGGCGGCTTGGCACAGACTGTATGCAAAGCAGCAAATTTGGTGCAGACTCTATTTAAATTTATATCAATTTATTAATTAAAACTTAAAAAATTGTGTGTGTGTGTGAGTGCGTATACATATAGTATATTGGCGCAGTTAAACTGTAGCGGTTTCTCACTCTTTCTCTACCACTCACTCTCGTTTACACTCTCCCTTTTGCTTTCATTCTAATTTCTGCCATTTTTTGTGTTTTTCTTTTTTCGGCCTTTTTTGGATTATTGGCCCAAAACGTTTTTCACATTGCCATTGCCATGAATTTTTTGGGTCAGCGAATGTTTGCGGTTTTACTTGTCAATTTGAAGTGCATTAAATGGGGGCCTGGGACGGGCTGTGGAGACTTGATGGGCTGATAAAGATTTTTGTCAGTCTTACCAGTTAAGACTCAAATTATTTGAAAATCAGGCCAACAACTACATGTTCAAAAGTAGATTTCGCCTACATAAATGTACAAAATATTGTAACTTAGGCCCATATAATGGGCATAGCGGAGACGCCAAGTTGGTGCAGCAAAACCCTTCCTCTCAAATTTATACACATTACCAGTTTCATTTATTCTTACATTTTATGAACTTTGTTAAATCATTAAGTGTTTAGCAAAAAAAAAAAAACTTACTTCCGAAAATCTGTCGAATGTAAGCAACAAGAGAAAAAAACCTTTTAGGTTACACATACAAGAAACTCCAAACTTATGTTTTTAGAATTTTAATCTGCTAGGTGTTTAGGATACTTTTTGGTGCAGTTAAGAATTTGGAATGAAATTCACCGATTTTAAAGCAAAAAAGATTGGTCGTATGTATCACAAATGGCCCAAAAAAGTATATGTATATTAAAAAAAAAAGCTGTCGGAAGCTGAGGCAATCCAAATAAAATATTAACATCAATAAAATATTAAAGAAAGTTTTAAAAGTTCGTAAATTTGTTTGGCTTTCTAAAAAATCAGGTAATAATAACTTTCGAGAGTCAGAAAAAAAAAATAACGGTTTACCAATATTTATGGGGTACCCCCATTCTTGATCATGAGAAGCTGAGCCGATATAGCTTATGTGCGGTACAAACGTTAGACCAATTTTATAATACCTTCTGCAAGGGTATAAAAAAATGTACCCAAAAAACTAAAAGATGTCCTTCTGGCGCCAAGGATAACTCGGCGCAGGATCGTCTGAAATTTAAATTTATTCCGGCTTTAGATTCAACTTGGATGTAATTTTAGTCCCGATTTAGAATTTTTTTGACCAAATTGGCGCCCGTTCAAGAATGAAAATGTGTTTTTAGTCTTTTTTTTCTTGTTTAATGTTAAAAATAAAGTAAACAAAAACCTAAACTTATGATTGAGGTCGGGACCAGAATATCGGTTCGAATTTACCGGGTGTATTCTTGCCGCCAGTTCAAAAAACGCTATCAAAATTTGAAGTTTGCCTTACAAAAAACACCATATCTCTAAAAGTATTTTAAAACGACATTCTCTACACTCCAAAGACTAATTTCAGCAAATAAAAAAAACCCCTTAATACGGATGAGCCCAAATCAAGATTGTTTTAAATTTTGGTCCTACCGCTTCTTTTATTGCTAAATATTTAAACTATCGTAAGCAAATGGCACACTTATACAGATATCAATTGTTATCAATAGCTTATTGTCAGTACAATTTTATGAAATGAGTTATGAGTTTATCGATAAGTCAAATGTAGTTATAAGAATCGACACATACATAAGCATTGTAAACACACACATATTTGTGCGGCGCTTCGTCAGCGCTTTATCTCTTTTGGTTTAGTAATAAATTGGCACTCAACTGATTCAGTAGCAAAGAACTATAAAGGGAAATTATCCAATTTAATTTCAAGGTACAGTCCACTGCTAGACCAAATCATACTTTGGTCATTCGAGCCGAATAAGGGAATCAGTTTTCGTTCGAATAAGGTGCTTTTCGTTCGAATTTCTTTGGATCTATTGGAAAGTTTGGTGGGTTATTACTCTGGAATAGTTCTGTACCATGGAAGAACTAAAGGCATTGGTGGGTCGACGGAGCCGACTCAAGGCCAGCATCACAAGAATTCTGGATTGGTCGGAACGAACCCAAACTACATCAACTACTGATGTAGCCGCTCGGATGGATCAACTCCATTCCGTGTGGAAGGAATTTAATGAAATTGGGGATTCCATAGCCGTACTGGAAGATGTGGACAGCTATATGGACCCAGAGGTCGACCACGTGACCTACGAAGAGAAGTACTTGAAGGCATATTCTTTACTTCTGGGAAAAAAACGGTTAGTTCAGCAACAAGCATCATTGTCTGGCGACGGCAATGGCGCCACAACTCTTGACCTTGCCCATTACTTACATTTGTAATTGTGATTACTGCAGAAAGCAACACCAGAAGGAACAACAACAGAAACAGGAGGCAAGGGAACCACAGGAGCAACGACGCCAACGAGAGCGACGAGAGCAGTTCAAACTTGTCGATGCCCGCTCGCAATGAGGTGGCTGCTTTGGGTTCGACTTCGGGAAACAACACGACGGCATTCTTGCATGGCGGCGAATTGCCAAAAATTCAAATAAAACGGTTCGCTGGACTCTACTCAGAGTAGCCAGCTTTTCAAGATATCTATGAGAGCACGATACACAATAAAAGGAAGTTAGCCAACACTCAAAAGTTTCATCACTTAAAAACACTGCTCGTCGATGATGCTGCCAACTTGGTGCGGCACCTGGCGATAACTGACACGGCTTACAACACTGCTTGGAAAACGCTTAAAGGAAAGATACAATAGGCCACGCCATATTGTGAACTCATTTTTGAAAAAATTTATGGGTCTACCAACGACAAACAAAATTGATGAGTCCATCGTACCCAAGGTATCAGATGGCACACATGAGATTGTTCGCGGTCTGGATGCGATCAATCAAACAGGACGGGATTGCTGGATACAATATCTCGTATTGGAAAAGCTTGACGCTGATACACGGCGCAGGTGGATGGAGCGCAGCATGGGCAGCGAGGCGCCCACACTTGAGGAATTCTTCAAGTTCTTAGATGATCGTTGTGAGGAATTAGAGCTCAGCAAACGGGAGATGGCGTCTGGAGGCAAAACTTGGGCGCAAATCACACATACAAAAGGAGTCACACATTCGATGGTTGCAGTTCAAGCTGGCAACTGCTCCAAATGTCAGGCGACGGATCATAAGTTGTATGGCTGTCAACAATTCATGAATTTAACACTTGCAGAACGTCGTATGCTCATCAGGGAAAAGGCTTTATGTTATAATTGCCTGAAATCAGGGCATATGGTCAAAAACTGTCCATCATTCTCATGCAAATATTGTAAAGGTAAGCACCATTCTCTGATCCATTATCCAGGTAACTCAATGGCTTTAAGGAACTTGCAACAAGGTAAAAGGGAGAATCAGCGTAGTCCAAACGCTTCTCATCACGATTTGTCTACAACAAGTCTAGTGGCTCATAATGGGAGTGCACCAGCAACGGTTTGTTCACAAAGCTCTGCGAAATTGAAAACAGGAAAATGTTTAAATCGAAGCATATTGCCTACTGCAACGGTTTATGTCCAAAATCATCCATTTTGGTCACAGGAATGTCTTCGGTTCAGGCTGACACCACAAGGGGAAGCAGCACGCTTCAGATAAAGTCAACGTATTCAAACAATCACTCAACTGTACAGGCTCATGTTCTTGGCAAAATCACATCAACACTGGAAAGGCAAAACATTGACGCATCGGCACTTGATGTCTTTAGCGATCTTCAACTCGCTGACTCGAAATTCACCACAAGCGCTCCAATTGACGTTCTTTTGGATGGTGAACACGTTTTGTCTACAATCACGGGAAAAAAGTTGTATGACAATACGGGCAAACTCATTGCAATATCATTGATTTTCGGATCGGTCATCAGCTCTATAACGATGCCCCAATCTAACAACGCTTTCGCTTTGACATCATACATTGATATTAACGCTTCGCTCCAGAGGTTTTGGAAGCTAGCGGACATCAGATCCACAACCAAATTGGAACCTGATGATGAAAAAGTGCATCGAAGTACATCGTGGAACTTCCATTCAAGGTCACTAATTCTGAATTTGGGGATACTCCACAAGGAGCTCTTAATCGTTTCCAATCGGTGGAACGACGTTTACAACAAGATGCAAATCTAAGAGCAAAATATGTTAACTTTATGAGGGAATACTTCGATTTGGGGCATATGCGCGAACTGCCACCAGATGAAGTCAATAATGCACAACGGTTATCTACCACATCACTTGGTTTTGGGTCGGAAACTGAGAGTAGTTTTCGACGGATCATTTTGCGACACCAAAGGCACATCACTAAACGATTATCTCTTCACAGGACCTAGCATTCAACGCGATCTATTTGCTGTCTGCTTGCGCTTTCGGATGTATAAATTTGTATTCTCAGCCGACATAGTCAAGATGTTTCGGCAGATTTGGGTGAACAACAAACACCGCGACTTCCAGAGAATTGTCTTGAGAGAAAGGCCATCGGATCCAATCAAACACTATCAACTATGCACCGTCACTTATGGCACCTAATGTGCACCATTCGTGGCTGTTAAGGTGTTAGAGCAACTGGCTACTGATCATCAGCAGGAATTCCCGAATGCTGCAAAAATCTTACAAGAGAATTTTTATGTCGACGATGTGCTCACTTGGTCAAACAGTGAGGAGGAACTGATACAAAATCGAAAGGAAATTATTCAACTTATGTCCTGTGCTAATTTGGAGCTTGGGAAATGGGTATCAAACACACCTCGCATACCAACAGAAGGAACTGATTCTACACAATCATCTCCAGTGAAGGTTCTTGGACTTTACTGGCAACCTGGTCTTGATACATTGTCTTATAATGTTGGTCTAAAAGGAAATGTCGATTGTACAAAACGACAAGTTTTATCGGATGTCTCATGTCTTTTGGCACCAATTGTGGTCCAATTCAAAATACTCTTTCAACAATTATGGCTTCTCGATTTGGGATGGGATGACAAACTCCCTAAGCAACTAGCGGATACTTGGCTCAAATGGCGAGCAGATTTGGATATTCTACAACACATTCAAATACCCCGGTTGGTTATCAACGACACCGACAACATTGAATTGCATGGATTCTCCGATGCATCTACGAAGGCATACCCTGCTGTAGTGTACAGCAGAGTAATCAACAAGGATGGCTCGTTTTCTACATCGATTATGGCTGCGAAGTCTAGGGTGGCTCCGCTAAAGCAGCAATCTCTGCCCCGCCTAGAGCTTTGCGCGGCACTTCTCCTAAGTCAACTCGTACGTTCGATAAAGGCGGCACTTCGACATCAAAAGGTCACGGTTTTTGCATGGTGCGATTCCACAATCGTACTCTATTGGCTATCATACGCACCCTCTCGACTAAAGACATTTGTTGGGAACCGAACTTCGGAAATTCTGGACACCATTCCAAGGCATTATTGGCGTCATGTGGACTCCAAATCAAATCCAGCTGATTGCGCATCCAGAGGTCTCATGGCTGCAGACCTAAAGGACTTTCAGTTATGGTGGAATGGCCCGTCATGGATACGTGACGCGGATCAGTTTATGGTAAGGTTAAACAACTCACAAGTCTGTTGGAATATTTCAGAAAAGAACATAGAAAAGGAAGTCAAAAGCAGTTGTCTGACTGCATTAGTAGAGGCAACTCCTGATCATCCACTTGATCATCTTGTTCAACGAGTATCTTCATGGTTGACGCTCGTTCACACGGTTGGCTATGTCCTTCGCTTTCTACGGCGCACGAAGAGTCCATTTGGGGACAAGGTCTCAAACTGTCTTATGTTTGAGGAAAACACCACGGCACGCATTGTTTGCTTGCGCCACGCGCAAACCTGCTTTCAGGATGACTATCAATTGCTACTCGCAAATAAACCATTGCGAAGTCGATCTCAGCTGGCTAAACTCTCGCCAATGATCGACAAGGACGGACTACTCAGGGTTGGAGGACGCTTGCACCACTCGCAATTGTCCACAGAGGCGAAACATCCAGTTTTGCTACCGAAATCTCATCGCATCACCAAGCTGATACTTGAATGCGAACACAGGGTCAACCTGCACCCTGGCGTCTCATCACTTTTTGTTATGGTACGTCAAACATTCTGGATATTTGGCGCAAGGAACTTGATAAGGAAAGTCACACACGACTGTTTGGCTTGTTTCCGACAGCGGCATCATACATCACAACAAAGGATGGCTGATCTACCCAGCTTTCGTGTCACTCAGGCACTTCCATTTGTAAACACTGGATGTGACTATGCTGGTCCAATCCTTCTTAAGGATGGAAAGGGGCGCAAACCGCGCATTGGTAAAGGCTACCTATTATATGCCTATTTGTCTGTTTGGTCACATCGACAATCCATCTGGAACTTGTAACGGACTTGAGCACCGACTCATTCTTGGCCGCGCTAAGACGTTTCGTCTCTTTGCGTGGCAAGTGCAACAAAATCTATAGCGACAACGGAACGAGTTTCATTGGAGCTAAACGCTCTCTTGATGAAATGCAGAAGCTGCTGGCATCTCAACCACACATTGAAAAGGTTAGGAACACTCTGGCGAATGATGGCATTCAATGGGTATTCATTCCACCACATGCTCCTCATTGGGGAGGAAAATGGGAATCTGCAGTCAGATGCGCAAAGCTGTATATTCGCCGAGTCATTGGGCAGATGCGAACTCTACTTGCACAAGTCAGTGCAGTGGTCAACTCACGACCCTTGTGCTACAACTCGGACACAGATATCAATTATTTGTCGCCAGCACATTTCTTGATCGGCAGGCCTCTCACAACTATACCAGAGGCAGACTTAGGCCACATCCCCGTGGGCCGACTTGGGTACTGGCAAAGTATCCAATCTATGATGCAAGGTTTCTGGAAGCAATGGCACCAGGAGTATCTTACCACATTGCAACAGCGTCCAAAGTGGACCACTACAACACCAAATATAGCAGTCGGAGTTGTGGTGCTTGTCAAGGAATCGAACACCCCACCAGCTCACTTGCATCTGGCGCTGGTTCTCGAAGCCTACCCAGGCATTGATCAATTGGTTCGAGCGGTTAGACTCAAGACCTCTTCGGAAGAATTAACTCGGCCAATCACCAAGGTAGCGATATTGCCCCGTTCAGAAACTGTGTTTCAGGGCGGGCCGTGATGTTCATGAACGGATTGAGTTTATCGATAAGCCAAATGTAGTTATAAGAATCGACACATACATAAGCATTGTAAACACACACATATTTGTGCGCTGCTGCGTCAGCGCTTTTTCTCTTTTGGTTTAGTAATAAATTGGCACTCAACTGATTCAGTAGCAAAGAACTACAAGGGAAATTATTCAATTTAATTTCAAGGTACAGTCCACTGCTAGACCAAATCACCAATAGAATTGATAACACTTGCTTTGAGGAGACCAAGATATTTTTTTTTCAATTATATGTTTCTCGGCTTGATAAGAAAAGTGTTGCGGTGCAGGCTTAATTGCCGCCCCGCGCCAGTAGAAAGGCTTACCCAACGCGCCCCTGGTTTTTATTCTCTCTCATTCGAAGAAGAACAGTTAGAATTTACTTTGTCTTTACTTGCACTGGTGACAGAGCGGCGGCCGGCTATGACGGCGCGCTAGTCACAGAAAATTAGGCAAGCAGGAAAGACGTGAAAAGGAGAGAAAAACACAAATATTTCAGCCAACCGATCTAACCGATCGATTTGCCCCACAAATTGTGCAACTGAATATAGCGCAATACAACACAAAACCGGCGTTCAATTGTTGGGTTAGAGGGCTCGGGGTATATGTTCGACTCGCGAACTTTTTTGGAGCTGTCCCACGTCACAACCTGAACATTTTTTACAAAAAGATTTGCTTTTTATGTATAGAGATGCGTAATGGTTTCTGGGGTACTAAAAGTAAAAGTGGTTACCTAAAAGTTTTTCTTTTACTCTTAATACTTGAAACTTTGATGTTGAAATTCTTCATCATATTGGCCAATTATCTGTCACTTCGTCACGCTGGCATACATAATTTTGCTTAAACAAATTTGTCAGATATTTATGGGCGTTTATTTATCAAATACACAAACACACACAGTACACACACAAATACACGCAGTACACAAGAAGCTGTTTAGCAGTACATTTTGTGGTCGAGTTGGTAGAAAGTTTTCCTCTTTCAGCTTCATCATTTATTGCTTTATCACTTGGAAATTTCTCTCTCCCTCTCGATGGGATGTACAAGTGTGTTTTTTTTTTTTTTTGGTGGGAAAAGTGTGGGACTTGGTATCGACCTTGGTTAGGGGTCACCTCACAGCACTAAAAGCTACCCTACTTCCGTATCCCTCTCGCGGAACCAACTCTGAAGTTATTACTTCACGAGGGGAGATGGCATGTAAGCCTCATCTAGATACTCATCTAGAGTTTGAATTCTGGTTGCGCTGACGTTCAGCGCGACGCAGGGACTGTATGATCACCGCAGCTAGGTGGCTAACTGCGAGCCAATTGTTTTGCGAGCTAAGTAAGATATCCATCAAGTCATGGACTATGAATGGCCTCCCAATGCCTTGGCTTAGCTCTTCCCGTTCAGCAGTGAATCGCGGACAGACAAAAAAGACATGCTATGCGTCCTCAATCGACCCCGTACAATATGTGTAGGGGTCATGTTGGTTTTATCTCTGTTGTGCTCCCAGTTTGTGGCATTACAGTTTCCTCTGAATGTCCAAATTTTTTTTAGCTTTCGGGTGCGGGTGAAATTTTAAGCCTATGGGCTGAGTTGGGTTGGATGTAACAAATCTACTATGAGAGCAACTACGAAGTTGCTACGAGAGCGACTACGAAACTGCTACGAGAGCAACCGAAAAGGAAATGCTCCGTAGCAGTAGCACAAAAATTTATTTTGTTTGCTCCGCTCTCATCTCGCTTTTAATGCTTGTGCTATTGCTACAACTACTAATAGCGTATCGAAAATTTTTTGCTATTGCTATTGCTCTGTGCTCCGACGATGTATGCTACGGAGCAGAGCAGAAGAGCAATCGTTTTCCGTTTGTGCTCTCTGCTATGCTACGTAGCCCTTCGAAATCAGAGCAGTAGCAGGAGCAGAGCAATATTTTTATTGAAATTGCTGCTATGTAGCACTGAAAATAACTACCCAAATAAATCCAACTGTGAACACATAAGTACGACCTTATATGGTTCCAAAGGAATCCGCTTCGTTCTTGTTGTTGTCATATGAAAATAAATTATGATTGTCTTCTGGTTTCTCGAATGACGACGGATTTTTACACAGATTTGAGTTGTCAATAAAAACGAATTGTGAACGATTTTTCTTTTCCTTCTTTTTCCTTGTTTTTCAAGCGTTAAGTTAATGTGAAATTTAATTATGTGTGGAAATGGAAAAGAAATTTACAAGATTACTAGCTGAGATTTTAGCGAATATGAATTTTCAATTCGATTGATATTTTTCTTCATGTTGAGCGCGTACCACAGACGAGGACGATTATGATAATGATTAAAATAATGGTGATGATGGTGGCCACATGTTTCGGCTTCCTTATGGTGCTTGGCATGGCTCTTGTACCTAATTACATACATGTTACATTTACTTCGCCCACCACTCAAGTCCACTTCATTCCACTTTCAACGCCTCGGCGGTCGCAGTAAGTACTTGAACACACGTTTACTCATGAAATTAATTTCCTTGGCCCACTATAATCTAACGATAATGTGAACAATTCGATAAGCTTGCCTGGGCGTGGTGCTGCTAAATCCGCTTTTAAGCATGAAATCCCTTTTCTTCAGGGGTAGGGGCCATGATTTTCCTTTTCCCACACACGTATATGTATATGTGTGTATAAGTGTGTATATGTGTGTGTATATTTAACCCAACCGACAAGGAATTGAGCACACCTGGTGTGGTACCACACGGCAAGGACTAAGCAACAGGAAACGAAGTTTGAAGCTTGGCATGTTGCCTGGCAGGCAGTCAACGTTTCCTTGACAGCCCAACCGCTTGCAGCAACCTCATTTGGCTGGCATTATGCCCGGTCAACCACACTCCGCCCGCACCCAATTCCCCCATCCAGCCTGTTTAACCACCACGCCAAATAACATACAGCATCCAATGTGCAAAATGCCTAAGCTTGAAACCCTCGCTTCATCAGCCGCAGCAGCAGCCGACATCACGTGGCTCTGCATTAAATTTATGGTTGGATTTCGTTTTGGCATTGCCAATATGCCAACTGAAGCTGACTAGCTGCTTGACTGCCTTACCTGCCTACCTCATACCTCCTGCTGCTGTTGCCACTTCTCTCTAATATATATGGCTAATACGTGAGCACATGTGCCAAAAAAGAAGCCTCTACAAAAGGCAAACATCCAGGATTATGAAGGCCAGTGACACGATAGAATCTTCGTTTGCCTCGCGAAAATCTTTGTGAATAGTTGAATTGTTGATATGGCAATTCTGTGCTGTGTCTGTCAGCCCCGTACATGTGGCAACCCTAGTTAAGCTTAAGTTAAGTGTATTCACTAAAAAATAGTGTGGAAGTATTGATTGATCAAGCTTCGCGTATTTTTCTCGGCAATAACGGGCACTGCAAGAAAAATGAGTTCGATGGGCATGGACTGCAATTTTTCGGTCCAGCCCAACACGGTCCAAAATTGAAAATCCCGAACACGCACACACACGCACGCTCCAAAATTTTGGAAACACGACCCAACACGGCCCAACACGAAATTTTTTACTTGATTTTTGTTTATACTTTTTTTGTATATTTTATTAAATTTCCATGTTTTTGCATGTATAACAATCAAATATTATAATTTACAAGTTTTTGTACAAAAATAATAGTTTGTCAAGGTTGCAGCTCGAAAGTCGAGTACGTCGCTCATTTATAATTTGCCCCGAGGTTGAAAACACCCTTTCGCTCGTAGCTGAGCTAGCTGGAATACTTAATACTCTTCAGGCTAGTACCCGTAGCTCTTTATTACTCGAGTTTTTCCAGAAACTTAATACATCCACAGTGGACGGTGATTCAGTGGCATTGTAGTTTTCTAATTCTTGTTCGACTACGGGTTTTTCTAACGAATTAGTTTGTTAACTGTCTAAAAATTCAGCAAATAAATGAGTTGGTGGTGTACTCCTTTTAGGGGGCGGTTCTACAGAACTATTAACGGATTCCATACAGTCTACAAGCATAGCTCTAACAGTGGCCAGCACTTGCTCTTTTTGATCTGGATTTAAGAGGCTAATATGTTTAAACGGAGAGTATAAAAAAAGTCCTACGTAATGCACAATTGATGGCTGAAAACGTTTTTCTAACGAATTTAAAGTGTTAGGTTTTTTTCTGTCATAACATCAGAATCCATTATTGAATATTGACAGTGTTTTTTAAGTTTTTCATACCAAAGTACATAGATATGTATAGTTGGCTGTTTATCAGCACTTAACTGCTCTGAGCACTCTTTAAAAGGATTTAAAAATGCCAAAAGTAAGCCAATTAAATGAAAGTCAATTTCGGACACTCTTTTAAGCTCATTCTTTTGTAGGAGTAAGTTCTGTACTTCTTCTTGCTGTTAAGCATAATATATTTTGAGTTCCAACGTGTCCTTATAACTTGCTTCAACGTTTTAGACAACTTATTATTTAGCTCAGAATGTTTAAAATATTTTACTAATTTTTTACAACTCTCGAGGAGTGTTAGAACACCATGAACTGGATTTTTTTCTTAAATGTCATCCATTACCAAATTTAGGTTGTGACATGCACAAGACATACGTTTATATTCAATTCGTATTAGTTTTATGAAATACCTGCGGCTCACTCCTTGTGGTAGAATGAGGCCAACTGGAGGTGGGATGATGTTGCCTTTAATAAGCAAATCTGCTTCAAAAAGTCTATTCCTTCGGTTGTTTTCGTCAGCAGAAAATTTTATATGAGCTGAAAGCGGAAACAAAGTTGGCCCCATTGTCTGTCACTATGAATGAGCTTCCTAGCTTTAAGTTGTACTCTTCCTGAATTAAAGAAACTTGAGAAAGAATATTAACTCCCTTTTTTTTTTCATGTTCAAATTCCTTAATACCAAGAATAGCTACCTTAAGCTCAATTTCTTCTATAATATAGTGTGCGCTGACCGAAATATAACTTTTCTGCGTGTGTGAATCCGTCCACATATCAGTTGTGTATGAAAGTTCTTCATTTTCCAGGGACTCCAACAGCTTAGTTTTTGTTTCTATATATTGCTGCTCTAAAACGTCCCTTGTGAGTGTTCTCCTGCATACAATCAGGTCTTCCACGTCTTGTTTACCAAATTCTGCGCCCGTATTGATTAGCTGCTGTGCAAATTCGCGAAAACCATTGCCTTTAAATATAAATATATTTTAGAAACACTATTTAAATACGCACATGTTATTTTTGCTAAGATCAGACAGTTTTGTGAGATTTTACATATCGCACATTAATAATTAATTGTGACAACTCTCACAATACCATCGATCGCAGCCCTAACGCATGAGGTGTCTTTTACCTTCTGTAACATTTAAAGGTAGCAGATCTTTTGCTGAAAATGCCAATTGTTTTTTTGCCAAATTCGATAAAATTTGCTTCGGTATATGTTTTTTTGCATAGTTATGCATTGTTTTTTGCTCTGGTGGCTGCACCATAGAGCATTTATGCCGAATTAAGGCGCCAGTTCCGTTTTTCGCCAAATACACAAACACCATTAAGCACTTTGAACAGCAAACAAAGGCAATCCGCACTCAATCCTTCTCAATGATGCGAAATGTTTCCCACCCTCTGCTTTTCGCATTTTCAGGCTTTAAAAGCCTAAATCGAGCGTTTTTATTTTTAATTGCGTTTTGAATTCTTAGCTTTTCCATTTTTTCAAAGCGTGGTGCTGCGTCGCGTAAATTACATTATTCAACTTTTCAACACGCGCACGCGGGCGCTCGTTCGGGTCACCACGTGACACGATAAAACCCAGCCGATGCCCAACTCTAGTTCGATGTACAAGTTGGACGACGCCAACTATGACACGTGGTACGTACTTATGCGAAGCGTGTTGGTACATCAAGATTTGTGGTCAGTGGTTTCAGGAGAACTTGTGGAACACAAAACTGATGAAGCGTTGGAAACCTGGAAACGTCAAAACGACAAGGCCATGGTGGTGCTGTTTTTGTTAATAAGTGCGCCGCAATTGAACTCCATAAAAAAGTGCGAAAGAGCTAGCGAGATATGGAAAGAACTAGAAAAGTTCCATCGACCAACAGGTCCAGTGAGAAAAGTGACCCTGTTTAAACAGTTATTAAACACAAGAATGGCTGAAGGTGACAGCGTGCAAAAACACATATTGGAATTTTCAAACATTGTTGAAAATTTGTCGGTGATCGATGTAAGTTTGCCAGAAGAGTTTACCGTAATTTTATTGCTTGCGAGTTTGCCCATGTCTTATGAGAACTTTGTCGTGGCCTTGGAAGCTTGTGATGAGTTGCCGAGTTTCAGTACCATAAAATGCAAGCTAGCCGAAGAAAATGAACGACGAAAGACGAACAATCAAAACGATGTTGTACAGGCATTCGCAGCATGCTCTATCGGCGGTGAGAGGGGTAAGCGACGAGACAACAAGGAGACAGGCGCCAGGGCATTTCGCAGCAAAATGCGCGATGAAAGAAGAGAATGAAAACAACGCCAATGTGAGAGGCGGGAAAAACAGCGGAAGATGCGAATATTGGAAGAATAAAGGGGAGCAACAATCATTTGCCGGCGTTGCCACTAACAATTGGATGGATTTCGATGATTGGGTTATCGATAGTGGCGCCACATCACACATGTGTGCGCACCGTGAGTTATTTAATCAACTTGAACAAAATATTGAAATTATTGAGTTGGCAGGAAATTATTCTATGACGTCACAAGGCAGAGGAACAGTGATTGTAAAGAGCAAACTTGGGTAAACAATAACGCTCAGAGACGTTTTATTTGTACCAGGCTTGCAATGCAATTTTATATCGGTGGGAAAAGTGGTTTCAAATGGATGCACCGTACTTTTCAATTCGGGAACTGCCAGAGTTAATGACGATAAGGGCATCAATATATTAATGGCCAAAAAGGTCTGTGGATTGTTTCTGTGTGAAACTAAAAATCAAGAGAGACTGTGTGTTTCTAAAGCCTCCGATGAGCTCGAAAAATGGCATATGCGATATGGTCAGAGTTAGATGAATATCTGAAGTCCAATGGCATAAAGAGACAGCTCACAGTCCCCTACACTCCACGGCAAAATGGGGTAGCAGAACGCTGCAACCGAACACTCGTGGAAATGGCAAGAGTAATGCTGAATAGTGCAGGTTTAAAAGAAAGCTTCTGGGCACAGGCAATAGTTTGTGCTGCATATCTAAGAAATAGATCGCCAACAAAATCAGTTGAAGGCAAAACGCCGTTTGAAGTGTTTACTGGACACAACCCTGTGGTTAAGCACTTAAAAGTATTTGGATGCGTCGCAGTTGCACTAGAAAAGGGACCAAGGAAAAAGTTCCAAGAAAAGGGAAGAGAGTATATTATGGTCGGATACTCGCAATCTTCAGAAGCGTATCGTTTATACGTTAAGAATACTGGCGATGTCAAAATAAGCAGAGATGTATATTTCATTGAGAACTGTCAGACAAGGATTAGAGAAAACTCTGAAGTTACAATAGTACTGGATGAAGTAATAGATGAACCCAACAATGTCGTGGAAGGTCATTCAACAGAAGACATTAGTTTTGAGGATACAGGTAATGGTAATCTGACAAATTGTGTAGGCGATGAGGCTGCAGATAATGATGTGGAGGTCTATGGGGAACCAAAAAGGGGACCAGGCAGACCAAAGATAGTCAGAAAGGGTTTACGAGGACGACCAACCAAACAATATAATGTTCTGAATGTAATGTTGGCAACTAGCGTAGAAATACCAGAAACAGTGCAACAAGCACTAACGGGTCAACAAGCAGAGAAATGGAAGACAGCAATGCAAGATGAATATGAAGCCTTACTGAGAAACAATACATGGGAACAAGTTAAATTACCAGCTGGTGTGAAGCCCATTGGATGCAAATGGATATTTACTCTGAAAGAGAATGCAACTGGAGAAATCGAACGATACAAGGCAAGGCTCGTGGCGAAAGGGTGCAGCCAGAAATATGGAATAGATTATAAAGAGACTTATTCACCGGTGGTGCGCTACGCTACAATACGGATGATCCTTGCAATGGCAAGAATATTAACTATACGTTCATCAAATTGATGTATCGACGGCATACCAGAATGGAGATCGTGGAGAAGAGGTCTATATGCAGCAACCGGAGTTTTACGATGACAAATCTGGCGGTGTGCTGAAGCTAAAAAAGTCGTACGGTATAAAACAAGCTGGCCGAGTCTGGAACACAACGTTGGATGCTGTTCTGAGAAAGTTGGGATATGAGGCATGTGAAAGTGAGCCATGCCAATAAACAAGATGTACACCAGATAAGACGATTGACGTAATCGCCGTATATGTTGATGACTTGCTGCTTGCGTGTTCAGACAAGGGTAAGATGTTAGCCACTAAACAGGCTATCTCTTCTGAATTTCAGGTTGTCGACAAAGGACCGATTACACACTTTCTGGGTCTCTCACTTTCGCATTCATGTGTGGCGGCTCAGTAATCTCATGGACGTCAAGGAACCAAAAATCTGTGGCTCTAAGCAGTACCGAGGCAGAATATATGGCGCTTTCCGATGCTGCAAAAGAGGTTATCTATATAAGAAAACTGATAAATGAGATGAAATTGTATTTTAAGCTTGATTGTATAACCTTACATGGCGATAATGTTGGTGCTTTAAATCTTGTAAAAAACCCTGTTTATAATGCTAGAAGCAAACATATTGATGTAAAGTACCACCATATAAGAAACTCATTTGAAGTGAATTTGATTAAGCTAGAATACTGTCCAACAACCGAAATGATTGCTGATATTCTTACTAAGAATCTATGTAAAGTTAATCATTTCAAATGTACGGCGTTGCTTGGACTAAATAGGTATTAGAACCCTGAATTGAGGGGAAGTTTTGATATGGCAATTCTGTGCTGTGTCTGTCAGCCCGGTACATGTGGCAACCCTAAGCTTATGTATAATAAAATTGAACTCACTCTCATCTAAGCAACCAAACGTTGTAGTTCTACACTTTTTACAAACCAACATGAATGATTACCCCATATACAAGAATGCATAAAAAATGAAGTAAGTCGTCTCGCCGACTTGGGTATACCATACACCAGGTGAAACAAATATTTAAAATTTTCGGTTTTTTCTAAATTATGGTGGCGTAAGTGGGCGTGGCAACATATTAAAATATATATATTCTGCGCGCATACAAAGCCAGTATACATACTAAATACATTTGGTGACTTTAGCTTTGTTAGTTTTCGAGAAAATCAGTTTTGTTTATGTTATGTATGTGACCCATCTCTAAGAAGCTGTTATCGTCGCACTGTTAAAAGGTCTGTTAACAGCTGCACTTCTCAGTCGTTCTACTAATTGCTTCGGAACAACATCGGACTCCCCTGCTACAACTACGAGGGACTATTACTACAACTACGAGGGACTATTACTACAACTACAAGGGACTTCTACTACTTCAACTACTACTACAGCTACAAGGGATTACTACTACAACTACGAGGGATTGCTACTACCGCGACTACTACTACAGCTACGAGGGACTTCTACTACTGGACTTCTACTTCTACTACTATAACTACAACTACTACATATCCCAGATTTCTACTGTACAATTATTTATTAATAAACTATATATACATAAGTTTGCACAAACACAAAATTGGCGACGAGGATGGGATAATTCGTCAAACTTATATATGTATATGTCGTGTACAGTTACAATCGACCAAGCGAAAGCGAACAAAGAGACGCCAAAAACCGCATGCGTGCTGGCGCCAAGTTTATTGGAATAAAGAAACGGTACTTTTCCAACGCGCGCATTTGCAGACAGACGCGCTACGACTACTGCAATTTGAATTGATGCTCAAACACACACACATACGATCGAATTCAACTACTAATGTCTGATTTGGAATCACATGAGGAAAAGCCCACCAAGGTGAATATTGCTACAGAACGCAAAACAACAAATAAATCAGTGATAATGTCAGGAGTGGGTCAGTTAGAACCATTTGATTTAAATCACCCAAACAAATGGACAACTTACAAGCAGCGTTTTGAGCTGTATCTTCTGGCCAATGACGTTACGGAGGAAGCACGGAAGAAGGCTGCATTGCTTACGCTGGCTGGCGCTCCACTGTTCGAGCTTCTAACGTCATTGGCATCCCCTACTCAGGTGAGTGATTTGAGTTTATCGGAAATATATGAAATACTCAACCAACATTTGTCTCCATGTCAATCGGAAATTGCGGCCTACTACCAATTTCACAAGCGAGACCAACTAATTGATGAATCGGTTGCGAACTACATGGCTGCACTTAGGACTCTCGCTGTCGACTGCAAATTCGGAGCTGCGTTGGATCGCATGTTGCGCGATCGCTTCGTATGTGGAATGAAGGATGAGGGTCTTCAGAAAAGTCTTCTAGCAGAGGCAGATTTAACGATTCAACGCGCGATGGAACGCGCCACATCTAGTGAGGCCGCTGCTCACAGCGCTTGGGCCATGCGAAATACAGCTGAGAGCACTGAGTCGATTCACGAAGTGCAGACTAACGCGATCCGTCCAAGCCGACCCAATCAGCACCACCAGCCATGCGATGGTTGCGGGGGTGCTCACTTGCGGAAACTGTGCCCACATCGGAACACTGTGTGCCATGCCTGTCACCGAGCAGGCCATCTTCAACGAGTCTGCAGGGCTGTAAGAGACCCGGGTCGTAAAGCATTCAACACATCGAGTGGCCATGACTCCTACCGAGGACCACACAAGCAAAAGCCGAATGAAGAATACAGTGTCCACAGCATACTACCGTTGATTTGCCCAAAGGAAATCGTTACAATAATTATAAATAAACGAAAATGCCAATTCGAAGTGGATTCGGGGTCTGCGATCACAATGATAGACGAAGCTACGTTTCGTTATATCTGGCCAACGGATAGACCGAATATCCAAGATTGTGCTCTAGAGTTTACGGATTACCAGAAAAACCGAATTCCAGTTATTGGCATCGTGGATACATCTGTCCAGTACGATAATAAATACATTCCGAATCTTCCACTGGTTGTTACATCAAGCGGTGGATCGAATTTACTTGGACGCAACTGGTTTATGACCTTAGGCATCAGCATAGAAGGAATACATGCCATTAACGCTAAACTTAGCATCGAGGCAACTCTGGCGAAGTATAAGGATCTGTTTTCTTCTCAATTAGGCCGTTTTCGGGGCCACCTGTGTCATTACAAATCAATACTACCAGTCCGACTGCCAGCAAGACGCATTCCATTTGCAATTCAAGAATTATATGAAGAAGAATTAGACCGTCTGTGCTCCCAAGGAATCCTAGTACCCATTGAATACTCCGACTGGGCGACTCCTACAGTGCCAGTAATTAAAAAGGATGGTACTATTCGCATATGTGGCGACTACAAGTCTACAATTAATAAAGTGATTAAGCAACACGTCCATCAAATTCCTCCAATGAATTCATTATTAGCATCAGTTGAAGGAGGATCCATAATTGCGAAAATCGACTTGGCTCAGGCGTACCAACAACTAGTGGTAGATGAGCAGTCTCCATTGATGCAAACCATATGTACACACAAAGGTTATTTCAAAGTAACCAGACTACAATTTGGAATTTCTTCAGCCCCGGGCATATTTCAGAGCTGCATCGAACGTATATTGCAGAACGTTTCTGGTGTTTTACCCTACTTCGATAACATAATTGTTATGGGAAAATCAGAGGAAGAGCTAGCGGTGCGTCTTAATGAGGTGCTTTCAAGATTTGATAAGGCCGGACTACGCCTACGCAGAGACAAGTGTCAATTTGGAGTTCCGTCAGTAGAATTTTTGGGATTTAAAATCGATGCACTGGGTATAAGACCGTGTGCCAGTAAGGTCGAAGCTATCAAGTGCGCTCCGGCTCTAAAAGATAAGAAACAATTACAAGCATTCTTGGGACTCATAAATTTTTACCACGCATTCCTGCCACATAAGGCAACCGTTGCAGAACCGCTTCACCGTCTACTGGATAAAAATGCGCCATGGGTGTGGGCCCATAAACACCAAGATGCCTTCATGAATCTAAAAAATCTTGTAACTTCACAAAATGTGCTAATCCATTTCGATGGCAAATTGCCAGTATTGTTAACGCGTGATGCATCTCCGTACGGAATCGGAGCGGTGCTGAGCCACAAACTTCAGGATGGATCAGAGAAGCCTATTGCCTTTTATTCTAGAACTCTCTCCAAGACAGAAAGAAACTACTCGCAAATCGACAGAGAAGCCGTTGGGCTTATATCAGGCGTTAAAAAATTTCACAATTATCTATATGGCCGTTCTTTTACTCTCGTCACAGATCATCGCCCATTGGTCGGAATATTTACAACGGCCAAGGCAACTCCAAATGTAATTTCCACACAGATGCTTCGAAGAACAATATTCTTGAATGCCTATGACTTTACACTAATTCATAGACCGGGATCAAAAATGGGCAACGCCGACTTCTTAAGCCGATGCCCATTACCACAACAAGGCAAAGGCAACACTACAGAAGAAGTGTTAATGATTGAATGGGCTGGAACACCACTTGTCAGCGCTCAATCCCTAGCATTACAGACTAAGAAGGACGCGCATTTATCAAAGGTTCTGAACTGGGTGTTAAGGGGATGGCCCAATGGAAAAGTTGATCGTTCAGATCAGCTCTACTCGTATTTTTCTCGCCGACATGAGCTTTCAGCAAACAAAGGAATTCTTGTATGGGGCAACCGGGCTGTGATTCCCGAACCATCTAGACCGGCTTTACTTCAAGCGTTGCATGCTTCACACCCGGGGATTGTAAAAATGAAAGTAATGGCTCGAAGCTACTTTTGGTGGCCTAATATTGATGCTGAAATAGAGCTACTTGTGAAACGTTGCAATCCCTGTCAGCAAAACCGAAACGAACAGCCTCATACAACTACACATCATTGGGAATCTGCCAGACAACCTTGGTCACGCCTTCATATAGATTTCGCTGGCCCCTTTAATGGGAATACCTTTTTACTAGTCGTGGATTCATTTTCGAAATGGCTAGAAGTCTCTGTTGTGAAATCTACATCATCTGCTGCTGCTATTAAATTCTTGAGACAGCTTTTTGCAACGCACGGATTACCGGACGAAATAGTGTCAGATAATGGCACTGCATTCACGTCTGAAGAATTCAGGATCTTTATGAAAAACAACGTGATTCGACACATTCGGTCGGCTCCATTTCATCCTGCCACAAATGGGCAAGCCGAGCGCATGGTACAAAGTACCAAGAATTACCTGAAAAAGTTTGATAGAAATCTTAACATAGATCTCGCACTGGCGCGGTATCTGTTTAGCCAACATACTACCCCTCACTCCACGACAAATCGTACCCCTGCAGAACTACTATGTAATCGAGAGCTTAAGTCATATTTCGACAAAATTCAACCCAAGGAAATAACATACCGAAAGGTCTGCGACCTAACAAATGATGAGCAGTTTTCTATTGGTGCTCCGGTTTGGGTCCGTAACTACGCCCCCGGTCCAAAGTGGATAGAAGGCGAAATTGTGGACCAGACAGGCCCCATTTCATACAACGTTCGTTTACATGATCGCCGCATTATTAAACGTCACTTCGACCAACTTCGCCATCGGGTTCCGCCTGTCGAAAGTACTCAAGACACGGAATCAATCGAACTACCTGCTGAGGATGCAGTCTCGATATCTGATGATATACCCGACTGTCCTGAATTGTCTGAACCGGCACCATTGTCCCCAGCTCCAGTGACTCCTCGCAGATCGAGTCGGAAAAGACAACCCCCGGAATTCTTTAACCCATCTGGGTGTTAAGGGGTGTTATGTATGTGACCCATCTCTAAGAAGCTGTTATCGTCGCACTGTTAAAAGGTCTGTTAACAGCTGCACTTCTCAGTCGTTCTACTAATTGCTTCGGAACAACATCGGACTCCCCTGCTACAACTACGAGGGACTATTACTACAATTACGAGGGACTATTACTACAACTACGAGGGACTTCTACTACTGCAACTACTACTACAGCTACAAGGGATTACTACTACAACTACGAGGGATTGCTACTACCGCGACTACTACTACAGCTACGAGGGACTTCTACTACTGGACTTCTACTTCTACTACTATAACTACAACTACTACATATCCCAGATTTCTACTGTACAATTATCTATTAATAAACTATATATACATAAGTTTGCACAAACACAAAAGTTTAATTTTCGGGGCCGGAAATGGGCGTGGCAAAATTATTAAATAATCAATATCTGCGTGTCTATTAGGCTAGCTTACATACCTAATTTAATGTCGGTAGCTTTCATAGTTTTTAAGAAAATCAGTTTTATGTGAATTGCGGGGGCAAAAGAAGGCGTGGCAAAAAGTTGGAACAACTTTTTTCTGCGCGCTAACTAAACAAGTATATAAACCAAATTTGATGTTTCTATCTGTTATACTTTTTAAGAAAAACAGTTTTATGTAAATTCTGGGGGCGTGGCAAAAATTTGAAACAAACTCGATAACTGTATACACGAGTCTGCATACCAAATTTTATGGCTCTAGCTCTTATAGTCTCCGAAATCTGCGTGTTCATACATATACATATATATACTTTGTGGGGTCGGAGATGCTTCCTTCTGCCTGTTAAATACATTTTGGCGACTTTAATATACCATTTCACCCTGTGGGTGTATGGTATAAAAACCAAGCCAAAAGCAAATGCAAAAAATATTTCACAATTTTTTTTGCATTTGTTCAATTGTGATTCATATTTTTTGAATATGGCAAATGAATTTGCGATTGATTGACATGGGCGTGACCAGAATGTTTTTTGGCCAGGTTAAAATTTGTCTAGCGATTTTTAAATTCAAATTATTTAAATGCTGTAATTTAAAAATTTTTGGTGTGTTCCAAGAGAATATGCTGATGTCGTGGCTTATCTTTGAGAGGGTGGCGGAGTTTGGCAATAATCTTTGACCCATTAAGATAAGGTAAACGTGGTCGTAAAACGAATTCAGGGCAGGAATATGAATTATATATAGAAAAAGTATAACTGGGTCGTCTTGCGGCTGGGAGACATTAGCAGAAGGCCGACTGGTAAAACTTTTGCCCTTGCAGCTGCCAGACCATTTTTTATTCATCTATCTGATGTTACTCAATCGAAATTTAAATCTCAATGCAAATGCAAAATCATTATTCCCGCAGCAATTGCACGTGCTTGCTGGGATTCACGTCTCATTGCGGCACATTTTGTCCAAGAGTCAGTCGTGGTCTTTCTGATTCTCACCCATCTTTATTTCCGTTTTTTTTTTCCTTGCAAGGAAACCTATTGATGCGCATAAATCAGTGAAATGAGTCCGACTTTTGTGAATCCGAGTTCGAGTTCAAGTTTTTTTTTTCGCAGAGTCCGAGAAATCACTGCAGTAGAAAATTAGATAATTTTCGACTTATTCAAGTTTCGTTTACACCCAGCGACAGTAGCAACATCACAACCACCAGCAGCAGCAGCAGTAGCAACAGCAACTCACATAGCTGCAAATCGCGTGGCAAGAGAGCAACATCTGGTCGCAATAAAGTCATACATAAAAGCTTCAGCCAAAACGTGACACAGCGACACCAACAGCAACAACCTCAACAGCGGCAGTAGCTACATCCGACGATTCAATCCGATTCAAGTAGAGTCATTCCCAAATTGCAATTAACTTTGGAATCTCTAATTAGAGCCTGGGCTTAAAGTGCATAATTAGACCTAGGCCAAAAAAAAAGAAAAAGCAGATAAAAAGAGAAAGAAAAACAGCCATCCGAACTGTACCTAGCTCAACATGTTGCTCGAGTAACAGCCGCGACAGTAGTAGGTGGGCCCCTTGTTGGTGGGTCAAGATATTGCTAACCATTATCATCAATCAAAGAGTTTCTGCAGGTGTAAAGTAACCACGTGTGTGGGAGCATGTGTGTATGTGTAGATAATTTGTTAAAACACACACACACACGCCCAAAAAACGACAACAAAAGAAAAGAAAGATGAATCAAATAAATGACAAATGATATACAGCAGGTTATAATAATAATCATTTTACATTTTCATACATTTATGAAAAGGGTTCAAGCACTTGGGATAGAACATAGCAACAGAAGTACATACATATATATTCTTGATCAGCAGAATATGTAATAAATGTACACAAATTGACCTTTATCAAACAAAATTATATGTTTTTATTTTAGGCTCTAAACTTAAAACTGTTGGCCCTATAACAAATACTTAAGATATGTTTTACTTTTGAAAACATTTAGACCTCTAAGATAATATCTTGCTATATTTTGAGTGCAAATATATTTAGATAATTTATGCTTATAACTATTGATTAATAAATAATTTGGTAATTCAAAAACCCATTTTAAGTATTTACTTAAATTTATATGTAAAAGTTGTTAACTAATGTTGCTAAGCTTTCTGTTTAGCTTAAGTTAATTCACAAATCTTTAACCCTCTAATGCTCGTGAGTTTTTTTTATCGATTGTCATAAAATTATGTAACAAACAATGAACACAAACTATTTTGAAAAATTTGAATTTCATTAAAGTTGGGAATAAACAAATGAAACTTTTTAACATAAATTAACTTCAAAATGGTTTAAAAAATGGTCAGTATCAATGATTTTATAAAGTATCGATATGTGTCTTGAGACACTCTTGGGCATTAGAGGGTTAAGTATTTTTTTCGTATTTATGAAATGAATTTCAATTACTTTTACAGAATCGTGCCAGCCAAAAAAGTATACGTAATTGAGAGAGAATTGAAATTTCGATTTGGCAAAAGTATAAAGTACTCTAGTGACAAAAACCTTTAGCCTAGGTTATGTAAGCTATAAAAATGTCGATCCCACCGATATAACCCATTTTATCAAAGCATTTTAAAGTCTAACTGGCAACTAACTAACTCTAACTAACTTTGAATATGATCCAAACAATTTTCAATAATTTGATTGATCTTTGATTGAAAAGTGCCACAAAATGTATACAAAATACAATTGTTTCCTTTAACAGTAATTATATTTAAAACATAAGTAATGAACAAAAAGAAATTAAAAACTCATAAGTTTTAAAAACCAAATAAATATATATATTGTGAGGAACATATATTCCACAATAATGTTCCACACAACAACTTGGAAATAACCAAAAAGAGCGCAGTGTAAAACCAAGGATGCATGATGCCCGGCAACATGTTGCCAAAGATCACGCTTCGCAACATGTTGCTGCAATTAAAACACGCAACATTGCGATACGATACAACAAGTTCGATCGGACCACATACGCCCAAACCAGCAATTTCGTCACAGCGAGAAGATGCGTGGGAGGCAGAGAACGAAAGAATCAACGGCTGGAGAGCATACGCACAAGAGAGAGGGCTGCGGTGCTCCAATCACAAGAGGGCATGGACCGATTAAGAGTATGCATGAACATTTGAGAATTCAGCAATACAGGCGCAGCACACCTACTCTATGCGTGTGCCGATTGAGCGCGGGTACCGGTGGATGGAGCGCGCTCTATGAGGCTGGACGGCAGAGAGACGAAAAAGCCAAAGGGCGATGCGTGTCTAAGGGGGGGTTTTTTTTTATTTTTTTTTTTTTTTTTTTTTTTTTTATTTCATTTAAAACATTGCTAACATAATTACAAATAACATAACAAGGGAACAAACATACGAAGTCGGGCATAATGAAAAAAGGATTACGGTTACTGCGGGACGACTTGTCGGTATTGCTTCGCAGACCGTGTGCTTCTTTAATTCGCCGACCTTTCCCTCTCCAACTGCCTGAGTTTCTTCATCACGTGTGCGGCGAAGGCGGCGGCCGCCTGCCACACGTTAGAGTTTGCGACCATCATCCCGGCTAGGTTACACTGCGTCACCGGCTCGCCCATGACCCTCTCCAACCGGTGCCTTTCCTCGTCAAATCTTGGGCAGTGTTGCAGCACATGACTCGCATCTTCTATGATGCCAGCGCCGCACCATGTCGGAGACATCGTGGTGGAACCTCTTCAGGTAGCTCCTGAAGCACCCGTGGCCGCTCATGAGCTGAGTAAGGTAGTAGTCAACCTCACCATGCTTCCTCGTTACCCATTGTGTGATGTCCGGGATTAGTGCATGGGTCCACCGTCCCTTGGGCGAGGAGTCCCACCTCTCTTGCCATCTGCGCATGGAGTGCTGCCATGCCATGAGTCGCGCCTGTCCTCTTGGTTGGGTTATGTTGCTGCCACTTGATTGCCTTGATGCTACAAACGTGGCCGACGCAATTGCCGCACATTCATCGATGGACATCATTCCAGCGATCACCAGAGCTGCGTCATCGGATATGGTGCGGAAAGCGCTACACACCCTAATAGCACTTAGACGATGAGTCGACTCGAGGCTCCTCCTGTAGCTCCTAACCTCCACACCTTTAATCCACGAAGGAACTGCGTACAGGGCAGTGGATTTTACTACGCTCGATAGTAGCAGGCGCCGTCCTTGCTTTGGGCCAAGCGTATTCAGCAATATACGGGCTAGGGACCGGGCCGACGCAGCTGCCTTGCTACTGCAGTATTCTAAGTGCTCCTTGAAGGACAATCTAGTGTCAAGCATGACACCTAGGTATTTAATGGCACGCTTGGATACCACGAGGGAGTCACCTACTCGGATTTTTGCGGTTTCGACGCGCTTCCGGCTGCTAATGAGCACCGCCTCGGTCTTTTGCGCTGCCAATTTAAGCCCTGCGGCCGATAGCCAGTGGCCAACTTTGGCTATCGCCACGCTACAACGCTCTTCGGCGACGTGAAGGTCCTTCGCCGAAACCACCAGAGCGACATCGTCAGCAAACCCGACAATGTGTGTGTGCTGCTCGAACTCAAGGCGCAGGACTCCGTCGTACATGGTGTTCCAACAAGGGGCCCAGGACGGATTCTTGTGGAACACCAGCCGATACCCCTCTTTCTTCCAGGCCATCCTCCGTTAAGTATCGGATTCTCCTGTCGCGAAAGTAGCTCCGCACGCAGTCCATCAGGTAGCTCGGGATATTGAATGTTGCCAGCGCGTCCAGTATGCGATCCCACCTTGCTGAGTTAAACGCGTTCTTCACGTCGAGCGTCACCACGATACAGTATTCTTTACTGCCGCCTTTTCATCTAGAGCCGTCGATTGCCTCAGCTGCCAAGTGAACCACACGGTTTATTGCGTCGATTGTGGATCTGGCCTTTCTGAATCCGAACTGGTGCTCGGATAAGCCCCCGCCTGCTAATATCGCCGACTCCAGTCTCGAGCAAAGCATCGACTCCAGCACCTTGCCAGCTGTATCCAACAGGCAAATGGGCCTATACGAGGATGCCTCGTCTGGTGGTTTTCCGGGCTTGGGCAACAACACAAGGTTTTGTAACTTCCACCTGGTGGGAAAGACTCCTTCTCTTATGCATTTTGAGTACAACTCCGTGAATACATGAGGGAGTATCGTTACTGCCAGTTTAAGTGCGATGTTGGGGATAGAGTCGGGACCCGGGGCTTTATTTGGCTTTTGACGCCTCACCGTCTCGATGACCTCAGCATGCGAGCATTCTTCCACTTGAAGGTGTGTCCCCAAGGGAGACACATGCGATAACTCCGGGGCGTCGGGAAATAGGCTGCTGACGATGGAGCGTACAGTGGTTGTGTCTGATGGGGATGACTGCCTGTTTCCGTGTACTCGTTTGACCACCGTCTGGTAGGCTTTGCCCCAAGGGTCTTGTTCTGCCGAATCACATAGCTCGAGGAAACATTCACGCTTGCTATCCCTGATCGCCACCTTAAGGGCTTTCCTCCGCCGTCTGTACTCCAGACCGAGAGCCTCGAAGTTGAGCGAATGTCTTGCCCGCTGATAAAGCCGTCTCGCTCGAAGACAAGCCCTTCTGGCATCAGCGATTGCCTCGTTCCACCAGCAGACTGGGGTGTGGTGGCGCGAGAATGACCCTCGCTGGGCCATGCTGGCAACACACGCTTCATCGAGTCTCGACATGATCAGGTTCGTAGCCTCTTCTGCGTTTGTGTTGGGGCACTCCGTGAGTCCTTCCAGGCTTTCAGCGAACAAAAGCGGGTTGAAAGCGTCCACCTTGAAGGATTTCCGAAGCGGTAACGTTCGCGCTGGCGGGTGCCTGTTTCTGCCTACGGAGAATGTCACTATTTCGTGGTCGCTGGCAGAGTATGCCATGCCTACGCTCCAAACAGCCGAAGCAGCAATACTGTCGCTGGCGTAGGAAAGATCCACCACCGATCCTGTGCCGGCCCTTCGGAAAGTGTGTTGTGTGCCGACGTTAAGCAGAGATATGCTTAAGTTGGCAAAACCTTCAAGGAGAATACGGCCGCGGGCGTCAGTACGGGTGCTGCCCCACTCGGTGGCCCACGCGTTGAAATCCCCACCGATGATGAGACCTTGGCGTCCTCTTGCGTCGTTCGAGATGCTGTCTAGAATGCCTCCGAAACGCTCCAGTGACAGGCTGGGTGCAAGGTAGCAGCTGTACACCCAGTTTCTGCCGATCCGCGCTCTGACAAAGCCGTCCGCAGATAGGACGTCCTGCATGACTAGCACGTTACTACCGCAGCACCAAATTGCTGCTTTGCCGCACGCTGCCTTGGCCCAGCGACCACTTTCACCTACTCTGTAGGGCTCACTCAGTAGAGCTATATCCGCCGACAACTCACGCACAGTCTGCTGAAGCAGGTCCTGAGCCGCTATGCAGTGATTCAGGTTCAACTGCAAGAACTTCAAATGGGGCTGAGTCATATGGCGTCTTTCTGCATCCTCTGGGCACCACTGGATGGGCACGCGCGGCTACCCGCTATGTGGTTTAAGGGACTCAAGCCCATCTCGGCACATAAAAAGCACTTGACGGCGGCCGAGCATTCTGCAGACTTGTGGCCAGGATTGCCACACCTGAAGCAGCAATTTGACCTATCTGTGTCGCTTGGGCAGTTTGCGGCGATGTGGCCAACACATAGGCATCGAAAACAGCGCGCAGGTTGCGCTTCTAGCTCCTTTATTCGGCAGCTATCCCATCCAATTCGAACTCTGCCCACCTCTAGGAGTTTTAATGCCACTGCCTCGGGAGCAGAAACCACGGCTGACATCGTATTCCGAAAACTAGACCGGAAGCTTCTTACTCTAAGCGACGTCGCCTCGACTTTGGCTTGGTCAGCCAGCTTAGCCACTAATTCCTGGGGCGTCGCTTTCTCGTCCATGCCGTGAATGGCTACAGCCTTATGGCGGGTTAGAGCTTTCACACCTGCCTCCTCGCCAAGGACTTGACTGATCGCCTCCTTAAGGGACTGGGTTGTGTCCGCTGTGCATTTCCGGAGTTCCAGAAGAAGCCCATCTTTAGCGGTGCGTCGAACTCGCATTACGTGCTCGCGGACGTGATCCAGCTGCCCGTCAGTGCGCCTCGTCACGTACTCTAAAACTTGGCTATAACTCAAGCCTTCGTTCGCCTGAATTAGTAGCGCCTCCGGGCGGGATTTCTGAAGTTTCCCACTGATTTTCGCTTTAGGCTTGCGGGAGGTCCTCGAAGGGCCCACCTTTACCCATTCTTGGCTGCTTTGGGCATTTTGCTGAGCCCTTGGCTGCTCCACATCAGACGAGTGTAGCTGCTGGTGCTGCATGGCTTGTTGCTGTGATCCAATTTGACTGGATTGGCTCTGCTGATGGAGCTGTTGCTGCCCCTGCTGGTACTGCGCCGTCTGAAGCCGTGTAGACGACTTCTGTGGGTGTTGGCGATTCTTCTGTTGCGTATTCTGCTGTTGTGGCCTCGCTTGGTGACGACCTGAGTCATCGAATGGTGACGTTTGACACAGCTTATCCCGCTTAGACGGTGAATTCACCAGCTCGGTTTGCTGTTGCCTACTCACCCGTTTAGGTGGAGACATGCTGCAAGTGGCACACGCCACTGGCAATTGCGAGATCGGCCCTTTGTCTTGAAGCAAGGCGATCACTGCTACGTGCAGTTCTCGCAGCCGAGCAACCTTCTCCCTAAACTCGTTAGTGATGCTGCGGTTAATTTTGCCACTAGCATCCTTATCTCTGCTATAATGGGTAGCAATTGAGGCCAGAATATGGCCCATTTCCTCCAACTCGTTGCAAGTAGGCCGCACCTGCCCCACCTTGCTTTTTTTAATGCAGGCCCCGTTATTGGCTGCCTCGCCATCGGTCCCCTCAGCCCAACAGATGGGCTTCTAAGCCTTTTCGGCGTTGCCTCGTGAGCATCCACTACTAGGGCAGCGTCTGGTGTTGCCACACGCACCGACGGGGCGGGTGCAAGAGGTCTTGCCACCTGCTGCCGGTGCGGTGGCGGCGTCCGCTTCATCATTATTGACTCGGCCGCGCGTTCTAGAGGCAATTTCCCTCGCAGGACAAGAATTTCCTCTTGCCGCAACGCTGGGAGTTATGCCGCTCCAACTCGGCGGCGACACCAACAATTGCCCCTATTGACGCAGCCCGACAATAGACAAGGAACAGTAAACAGAACTATGTATTCAAAGAAACTACTATGGAAAACAAATTATGGCCAGACTATACAAATTTAATTTCGTTTAAATAAATAAATAAATATGGAATAAAAAAACGATATATAGAAATTTCCAAAGGTGGGAGTCGAACCCAGGAATTTTGCACCAGCGGCTAAGACTCACACCCAACGCCAAGCAGACCATTTGCCGCCGCGACCGAGCAACAGACCATGTCTGTTACGGCGAATAACAGAGACAGCCAGGAAGTATGCAGAAGAATTTATTAGGGGCAGAGCGTGGGTTACGATCAGCTGATTGAGGCGAGCCAGACAGGTGCTGGTAACTCAGCTGATTAGATTTATATCTATGTGTGGCAAACCTGGCAGCAGCTGGTATTTTTTCTGCACGTGCCAAAGGAGGACACAACACAGCTAATAAGCGTGAAAAGTCCACCTCACCAATACCACTTGAGCTGCAAATGGGCGGGCAAAGAAAAAGGCCCCCCGCTCCCCTCCGGCAGGCCCAGGAACACCGACCCAGCGACCGGGGGAAAAAAAACTGAAGATCGGAATCCCAGCAAGCAGCGACGGAACGGCAGACCAATGGGTATACGTGAGTAGACACTTGCACTTGACACCGGCGATACCAAAAGTTCCTAAATTTCAGGAGGGAAAACGTTCAAACTTGAAAAAAACACAGACGAAGGCAAGTAAACGCGTCCGCACTTTTCACTTTTTTTCTGTCTAAGGGGGGTACTGGGGGCTGTGTGCATACCAAGTAAAGCCAATATCGTCGATCAAGTTCGATGGGCAAAGGGGGGTATATGTAAGCCCAAGAAAGGGGGAATGGGGTATTGGGGAAGCCCTGTCTACGAGGAGAATAACGTATTGATGACGTGGGCAAATGATTTTAGTTAATGTTGATGTAAATTAACTAAAACCAAATAAACGAAAATAATATGTTGGTCACATAAAGTAAATGGCCATACAGAAAAGCAACAATGCCCAAGAACTGAGAGTACGAGCCAAAAGGAGAAGGACATTGGAGAGAGCAGCGTCGCCTAGCAACGAGAGAGGACATGCGACCCGAGCAGAGAAATAAACTAGAAAAGGATGGAAGCCCGCATAGCAACAGAGGCGCTATTTGGGCAGAGCAGAGAAACAAGGACAGGAATTCAATGGGCGCACAGCAAGCCAGAAAGTGGATGCGGCTGCGCCAAGGATTTGTACGGGACTTTCACCACGCATAGCAACAGCGTGGATGAAAGCGACGGGCCGATGGAAATTCACCGGCTGTATAGCGGTATCACACCAAGTGATTCTGGAGGCCCAGGATGCCTATATAAGGCGAGCAGCGAGTCAGGACATTATCAAGTCGTCGAGTCAAGATCAAGCAATCAAGTCATCGAGTCCTGATCAACAACAAGCGAAGCAACAAATCTCTTTTGGCCTTAAGAATATTTGGCGCCTAGTAATCTACAATTGCGAGCAAGTCATTGAGTTATGAGGCCTTACGAGTATCTTATAGAATCATTAAACAACAACAAAATCTGAAGATGAATACAACAAGTACACGGCCAATACAAACATCAACCGAATCAGTGAAATCTTATGCAATTAACTTAAAGCCAACTTGACTTGGGCCAAAGAACAAGCACCAGGAACAGTAGCAGCAGCATCCTTCGGTCGGCAGGCGCTTCAAAAACTAATTGACATCGTTGCTCTGGCAGTGCTGACAGCTGGTGCAGAGAGTTGGCCATCACCATCCCAGTACCCAGTAACAGTCTCGGCAACCAAGCAACCTGCCCAGTTACAGTGTTTATTCGCCGCCTTGCCAAGTTCGTTTTAATGCTGGCAATTATTTTCACAGTTTTCTACTTAGTTTTTTGGGTTTTCTCCTCTGCACATCATGTTGTCTTTGCCCGACAGTTTTAATTTAATTTTTTTCCCCACCAAATCGTGCGCCATGTCGTGACCAAAATCGTTCTTTGCAGGCGCCAATTTTCGCGATTCCTCCTTTTGCGGCAACCGACAGCCGGCAGGAGGCAACATCAACTATTGTCAGTGCCATTAAAAAAGTTTAGTCCGATTTGAGCTTGCACTCTTAATGGCCAAGGATTTTAATCAGAAAATGAGTTAAAAGCCAGCTGGCACATCGTGGCTTTGCCTTCACTTGGGCGGCTTGACGACTGTCGTTGATTATTGTAGCACACGTCGAAAGAGATTTCACAAAAAAAAAAAGAAAATGAAAGCATATTGAAGGCAGAGGGAGATTCAGAGAAATGTCAAAGTTGAGGGCATTAAAAAAGTTTTTTATGCATACATGCCAGCAAGAACTGCAACATCGACGAGAAATTACATTAACCGCAGGCAAAAAATTGTGGTAAGAACTTCGCAGCTGAAAATCATTAGACAAAATGCACACGACTCACTGGGCACATCAACGAAAATGAAATTGTTTCAAATTCCTGAATGAATTTTCATTTAATTTATTTACCCTAAATCAAACAAGAACCAAAAAACAAAAACGATTTTAAAAACAAACCAATTCGTATATGCTGTTTCTCAGTTCATTAACTTAAATGGTCGGAATGGACGAAATTCTAATGGCTTCCATGTGATTGGTTCTAGTTGGGCACAATTTATACCACTGCACTGGGACTGCGTTTGAATGCCGCTGCCAGTCTGAGTTTGACTCTGAATTTGTGAGCCATCGTCAGAGACTTGAGTTTGACAGCCGAGACCAGTTTGGGTTTAAATCTGTAGTCCATCGTCGGAAATCTGTGTACCAGAGCCATAATTGCACTGTATATCGAGGGGTTTAGCCTGTTGATGGGTGAAACAAAAAGTGATTGTTGTTGTTGTTTAAGCTCTTGTTGTTTTCGTTTTTTTCTAGTCAGTTTTCATTACATGCACAAAGGACAACAGGCTGACCAGTCCAATAACTGCTAGCAGCAGCAGCGACCTAGAGAAGTGGCTTCGTTCCAATTGACTCGCCATGCTTGATAAATTAAAACTGATTGAACATTTGAGCGTGCTTTTAAAGCAAACCTCCATCCCGAAAAAAAAGCAAAACCAAAACAAAACAAACCGCAGCAACAACAGCAACAGCAACACCAACGGCAGAGGCGTCGGCGGCTTTCGTACTAGAAAGAGATAATTGAAAATATCAATAAAAGTCGCTTACATCCTTTTTAGGTGTAATAACGATAAGCAATTTGTTGTTGCCTCTCCGAATCACACACAACAAAAAGAAACACATAATTTAGGTGTAATTATTGGGGGTCAGACAGACAGAATCGAAGATTCGGATTATTCAATTATTCAATATTTTTTTCCAATTATTAATTCAATTATTATTTTCCAAAACATTTTGTTAGTGCTCGTTTTATTATGATTATTTTATTTTTTTTTGTTGATTTGTTCGGTACATTCAAGTGCTGGCAGCAACTGTGGAGGCCACAACAACGGGAGCAACAGCTGTGGTCACAGCGACGACCTTAGATGCCGTCGAACTGGAGTCCACAACCAAAGTAGTTGAAGTAGAACTAAGGGGAGCCGCATTGTTGCTAGTGGGAGCTGCAGTCGATACGGTTGGCAACCCGTTCTTAAGGCACTAATGGAGCAGATCATAGGTGGCTGCCGTATCCCTCACATAGTTACTCTCTGTGGTATTGGTGCACTGATATTGCCTTGGCCTTAAGGCTTACGCTAAGTGAATTGGCCGAGCTGGCTCCCTCGGCGGCCGAGGCATAGCAATTGAAGAAGGTTGCGGTATCAAAAAAAACTGTCACAGGCAGTGAAGGCGCTGCACAAAGTGCTAACTTCCTGTTGATAGACTGTCTGCTGTTTGGTGGCCTCCGCGGTCAGGTTGGTTGTCTCTGCATTGTCTGAGAAGTGACATCCGCCGACACAGCTTCAACATCAAAGTTGCGACCTTCAGTAGATACTGATCCGACGAGCTCTGCAACTGAGAGGGCTTGGCCTGTGAAAGCGAGACAAAACAAAAAATACACAGCCAATAGTTAGTTTTTCGTGAATCCAATTTTTTCCGTTTGCATATTTTCTTCAATTTACTTGACCGCTAGCTAATGTGACTGCAAGAAGTGGGGCGAAATAAAATTGAATTTCGTATGGAAAATGTGAATTGTGTGAATTTTTTGTATATTTTTGTCGGCAATTAGATGTGTCATCAATTAGGCAGCATTAAGCCGTCTGATAAGCCTCAAAAATTGCTTTGCATGTGAATTTCGATTGGGAGGCCATTCATGTGTCAGTCAGTCATTGGGGAGTCAGGGTCGTCAGACCTTTATGTTTTCGCATAACAACAGCTCATGTGTATGCAATACTTTTTTGACGCGACGTTTTAGAAGCACTGGCAATTATTAGAACTTTATTCTGCAGACGGTTTTTCAATGATAAGCATTGGAACAACTTATAAACAAACCATACATCAATGTCATAATACCCGCATAAAAAGGAAGGAAAAAACAAAAAAAGAGCAAGAGACACAAATTTTCGATTTCTACTTTGAGTGTGTTCTTCATAGAAATTTTTTCGTTTTCTGTTTTGTTGGCAGTATTACATTGAACGTTGCTTAGTAAAGACATGAAATTTCCTGCTGGTCACTGCCTATGGCATATCCTACAATGCCTCAGAGGAGGCACTTGTTCTGAACAAGCAAATAAGTAACATTAAAGTGGAGCATTATCAATGCACAAATCGAACAGAAAATAATTATGTCCTAGGAACCGCACAAGTGTTTCAAGCTTTAGACGATTGTCTAGAAGGAAGCGGATTATTATACTGATTAATTAATGTTTAAATAGAATATCGTACAACTAGTTTTATTGCGTATTCGATTTGTTTCTAAAATATAATAGTGAAATATAATCGTCGCCAACGCCCAAAGTTACGGCTAACAGTAGCCCGGTCAGCAGCCAACTGAGCAATTGTCGTTGAGGTACCGTACACATTCCTTTATAGTTCTCGAATGACGACGGCCCTCAAGAAAATTGAATTGCTAGCCAACTCTTTCACCCTAGAGTATCTAATAGAATGTTTCCCATTAATTTCCCATTTATTTATTGACCGAAACTACACAAAGCAAATACAAAAAACAAAAAAAAATTGACAGCGATCAGTAATAAAAGTGCTTTAGATTGTCATGGACTAGTATCAATTGTCAGCGTTTTCGGCTTGTTCAAGTTCTATGCCAATCTAGACTGTGTGTGTACATATACCACGCAATTGACACTGATCCAATCTGGAGAGATTCGTCACAGCTGCACTTTAAAAAATAAAATTATAAAATAATTATATTTAAACATCTTAAAAAAACCTGCACTAATTATTTGCAAGCAAGTTAATCGCTTTATTAAGAAGAAACGCTTGAAGAAACTCATCTTGCTCTTCTGAGTTTGGGAAAGCATTCTAAAAATATCTTCCTATGGTGGATTCTCTTCAGTAGTAGATTCGGTTGTTATTTCGGTAGTGACTGTAGGTTCAGTGACTGTATGTTCAGTGTCTGGACGTTCAGTGGAAGCTGGATCTTCAGTGGATTCAGTGGATTCTGGACCTTCAGTGGAGGCTGGACCTTCAGTGGAGGCAGGACCTTCAGTAGAGGCTGGACCTTCAGTGGAAGCTGGATCTTCGGTGGAGGCTGGACCTTCAGTGGAGGGTGGACCTTCAGTGGAGGCTGGACCCTCGGTAGAGGCTGGACCTTCAGTGGAGGCTGGTCCTTCAGTGGATTCAGTGGAGGCTGGACCTTCAGTGGAGGCAGGACCTTCAGTAGAGGCTGGACCTTCAGTGAAAGCTGGACGTTCAGTGGAAGCTGGACCTTCAGTGGAGGCGTGACCTTCAGTGGATTCAGGACCTTCAGTGGATTCTGGACCTTCAGTGGAGGCAGGACCTTCAGTGGATGCTGGACCTTCTGTGGATTCTGGACCTTCAGTAGAGGCTGGACCTTCAGTGGAAGCTGGACCTTCAGTGGAGGCTGGACCTTCAGTGGAGGGTGGACCCTCGGTAGAGGCTGGACCTTCAGTGGAGGCTGGACCTTCAGTGGAGGCTGGACCTTCAGTGGAGGGTGGAGCTTCAGTGCAGGCTGGACCTCGGTAGAGGCTGGACCTTCAGTGGAGGCTGGTCCTTCAGTGGATTCAGTGGAGGCTGGACCTTCAGTGGAGGCAGGACCTTCAGTAGAGGCTGGACCTTCAGTGGAAGCTGGACATTCAGTGGAAGCTGGACCTTCAGTGGAGGCTGGACCTTTAGTGGAGGCTGGAACTTCAGTGGATTCAGGACCTTCAGTGGATTCTGGACCTTCAGTAGAGGCTGGACCTTCAGTGGAGGCTGGACCTTCAGTGGATGCTGGATCCTCAGTTACTTGAGCCGAGGTAGATACTAAACCAATAGTAAAATGATTCTTTTTATATTATCTGTTGACCTCAAATGGCGGTCATTTAGATGCACAGAAATCCCCGTAAACAAACTACTGTATATTTATATAGTTCAAAGGTTTAAAGGTTTTCAAATATATTATGGATTTTAAAAGGGTTGAATAAATATGTAGGGGTCCCTTTTGGTCGTCTTGCGATGACTGGTGACCTCTAGTTGAAAATCTAAACTGACCCTGCCTTGGCGTTTTCTGAATATACAATGGTAAAGGCTATCTTATTCTTTGAACTATTGTGTCCGCTCTCAATCGATCACTTACCAGCTTCACCGGCCAAACAGCTGTTCAAATTTTCATTGCATACATCCATGTTGTGGGCGTAGTCAACACGTGCTTCCTCCACGCAAGCAGTGAGATCAGTTTCAATGACACTATATCTGGCGTTGATAGTGTTGAAGTCTTGTAGCTGTCAATGGACTGTAAAAACAAAACCCAATCTTTAGAGAACTTTTCTTAGAATTTCCCGAAAATTCCACCAATACGCACAGCGTTGCGATAACAATCGAAGAATTCCAATCCGTCGACATGTTGGTCGCACTCAGCCAAGTTCTTGCACATGACGCTGCTGCGATCGAGCAATTCCTGACGCTCAGAGGCACTCAATTCGGTTAACTCGTCCTTAGCGTGTTAATCAAATTCATATCATCGTTGGCGTCGTAAGTGGACACCATTGAACGCATAGCGATCTGATGGTGAGCCAACATGACAGATAAATCCACATGGGGGTTGTGTATCAATGGCAGAGATGGCCAACAACAGGCTCAAAACGGAAGCAAGGGCAAACTTTATGTCTCTTCAAATTTCACAAAAACACCCGAAACTAGTATCGGAAACGCGTAACTTGGCTGCATATGGATTTTTATAGCCCCCAAAAAACTTAAACATATTTGTTTTTGGAGTGAGCAACGTCATCAACAATATGACTTTTGATTAAAACAAAATTAAGTTCTTATCGTGTACTTGAAATCATGAATGCTGAGATTCCTTCCGATTTAAGAGCTAATAATTTTTCTTTTGACTAAGCACACCACAAAGAGCCAACTTTGGCATTGGCAAGACGGTAATTCGTTGACCAGGGGGAATGTTCCAAAAGCCGATAAGAAACAGTTCCAATCAAAACGATAGATGCGCCATATTTTAATTGCTTGCTTGACTTTGTGAAAAGTGAAAATTGATTGGGTTATGCGATAACAATCGGAGAATTCCAATCCGTCGACATGTTGGTCGCATTCAGCCAAGTTCTTGCACATGACGCTGCTGCGATCGAGGAATTCCTCACGCTCAGAGGCACTCAATTCGGTTAACTCGTCCTTAGCGGCTTGTGCGGTATTGACCCATCCAAAGCCTCAATGCTGTGGATGGGCAACTAAATATCCATAAATACGAAACCACAAAGGCTTACCAACCATTGCAATCGGCAACTATACGTTATTGTGTGAGGACTATCTTGGTTTTAACACGATTCATCTGCGGGACTCTTATGTGTGTTGTGAATGTGTTTCACCCACTCACACCTCAGCAACTTTAAATAAAGTCCTGTGCTGAAATTCGAAATAGAATAGAGAGAAAAGAATAGAAGAAAATAGTCCTAGTGTTGGCTGCATAAATGTATTTATAGCCGCGCTCTCTACCCACCCTACCATGATTTTCCTTTCAGCGCTAGTGGAAAATCCCAAAACAAACGTCCTTATTCACATTAGATTGCCCAAAAAGAAAATTCAGAAAATTACCTCATTAAAAATATCATTATTTTTCACTTAAATTAAATTTTCCACAATCATTCATTTCTTAAAATCTAAAATTTTATTCAGTAGTATCTCTGAGAACAAAGTTAACTCATAAAAAAAACCCAAAGACATTCTATCATATATAAGAAAATTTACAATTTTATAAATGATCAACATATTAATTTGTAATTTCTAAAAAAAATATATAGCTCGAAACTTTACCGCATAACGATTCATATTCAAAGATTAATAAATCCAAAATCAAATAAAAATATTCTAAACACTCGGCATAATTTTATGAACATTTCTTTCAAACTTTGACCCACTGTGCAAAAGCAAAACGTCACGCCATATGCGTCGTCACATATGCAAAACGTCTTCAAACCAACAAAAATTATGCATATCTCTTCACCCAAACGGAGTGGAAGTAAGCAACGACAATTGTTTTCGCTCTTGTCTTTGCATTGAATACACTTGCTTAATCTCTCCGACATCGCTTTATGTACAATTTGGTAACAAAAAAATTTAGTAGAAAAAACCCGCCCTTGTAGCGTCGGACGAAGGCCTTCGATGAATTGCTGTAGAGGCTATAGATTTAATTAAAATTTTTTTTTTTGTTATTTATTTAGTTATGTTCACATTTTTATACCATACACCCATAGGGTGAAATGGTATATTAAAGTCGCCAAAATGTATGTAACAGGCAGAAGGAAGCATCTCCGACCCCACAAAGTATATATATTCTTGATCAGGATCAACAACCGAGTCGATCTAGCCATGTCCGTCTGTCCGCCCGTCTGTCCGTCTGTCCGTCCGTCCGTCTGTCCGTATGAACACCTAGATCTCGGAGACTGTAAGAGCTAGAGCCACCAAATTTGGTATGTAGACTCGTGTAGTATGTAGAGTGATCAAGTTTATTTCAAATTTTTGCCACGCCCCTTTCCGCCCCCGCAATTTAAAAAAAAGCGTTTATCTCAAAAACTATTCCAGCTAGAGACACCATATTTGGTATGTATATTCGCTTCGTAAATGCACACATTTTGTTTATATAAAGATTTTGCCACGCCCTTTTCCGCCCCGTAATTTGAAAAACTTGATTATCTCCCGTATTTTTTTACCTTATGCAATCAAATTTGGCACACATAAATTTGATACTAATACCTAGCAAAATACCAAATTTGATCAAAATCGGACAAAAAACAGTCGAATTATGCATATAAACGTTTTTCCATAAGGCCAGAGTTGGCCGTTGGCTTGTGGGGGCGCTAGGGTGCTCGTATGCTTGAGTGAGCGAGATAGTAAGATATGCTTGTAAGAAGCATGTGAAAATGCATTTGTTTAATAAATTTGAAATATTTGCTTTACTGGTGTATGGTATACCTAAGTCGGCGAGACGACTTACTTACTTCATTTTTGTTTTTGATTTTGTTACCAAGTCTTGTAAAGCAATTGCTCATGCTTGCTTTTATTTTAATTTTTTTTTTCTTCTCTTCTATGTTTTCACTCTTCATTTTTTTTGTTATAGATTTTTTTGACCTTTCAATTTTTTATTAGATTTTATTCTTTTGCTTTTATTCTGCTTAATTTTTTATACCATACACCCATAGGGTGAAATGGTATATTAAAGTCGCCAAAATGTATGTAACAGGCAGAAGGAAGCATCTCCGACCCCACAAAGTATATATATTCTTGATCAGGATCAAAAACCGAGTCGATTTAGCCATGTCCGTCTGTCCGTCCGTCCGTCCGTCCGTCCGTCCGTATGAACACCTAGATCTCGGAGACTATAAGAGCTAGAGCCACCAAATTTGGTATGCAGTCTCGTGTAGTATGTACGCTTATCGAGTTTGTTTCAAATTTTTGCCACGCCCCCTTCCGCGCAGATATTGACTATTTAAAAATTTTGCCACGCCCATTTCCGCCCTGAAAATTAAACAAAACTTATTTTCTCGAAAACTAACAAAGCTATGGTCACCAAATTTAGTAAGTGTACTGGCTTAGTATCTACGCAGAATATACATATTTTAATATGTATCCACGCCCACTTCCGCCTCCATAATTTAGAAAAAACCGATTGGCTCTTGCAATTTTTTGAGCATCGCGATCAAATTTGGCAGACTAATAAATCTTATCTATTTCTATCAAACTACCAAATTTGATTGAAATCGGACTAGAAACATGCAAAATATACGTACGAACGTATTTTGCTACGCGATCCATACGGGCAGAATTGGCCGTTGGCTAGGGGCGGCGCTAGAGTGCTCATGTGTTTGTACAGTGAGCGAGATAGCAAATGGTACGAGGCATGTTAAAACAATTTAGTAGACATACATTTGGTTTTCGAAATTTTAAATATTTGTTTCACCTGGTGTATGGTATACCGAAGTCGGCGAGACGACTTACTTCATTTTTATTTTAATTTATTTATGTCTTTACTTTTTTTCTCATTTTCAGTGTATGTGGCTCAAAATTTTGCTTTGCGTTTTCTTCTTCCCACTATTTTTTCTTTCTTATTACCAATTATTACTTGTACATTATAATTATTACTATTACTAATTATTACTTGCAACCTCTCAAGCACTTGTTCTAACTTTCGATTATATAACATTACCTAGATTTAAACAAAAAAAAAGTTAACACTTTTCGTTTTCACTCGTTTTCAACATTCTTCATCTGGCCTTTTTACTTTCTTCTGAATATGAATGTCGCTAATTCGTTTTTTTTTCTAGAGCTGTATAATTACCTTCTGCTTAATCAAAGCAATACATTTTAATTTCCTTATTTTGGCATTATGAACGAACATACCGAGACTAAGCAAATCTGCGCGCAAAAATTTTATTTGCAAAATTACCAAATTTTATTCAATCAAAAAAAAATTAACACTTACTCAAGAAGTATATCTTGAAACAGAGAACACCAACATAATTGGTTTCTTTTTATCACCGATTCAAAACCATAAAGGATGGCTTGTATTTATTCGGATTAAAAATTTACTTGTGTTACTTTAACCACACAAAAAAAAATGAACTATTAATTTTATCACTTCCTCCAAAAGGACTGTTTCGCTCGGTTGCTAATTAGAAAAGAATTTATCAAGACAGTTCGCCTATGCTCTAGGCCTAGCTTTGATCTTCGTTTAGACCCGAAGTCAATTGTCAAAGTGACATTATCCGCTAATGGCATAATGGAAAAAATAAATGTACCACTGTGGTGAACTTACTTTCTGCAATCAAGCAGTGCATTCGCGGGTCATTTAAATTTGGCCTTCCTTTGTTTCTTTTCTTTTTATACCATACACCCATAGGGTGAAATCCGTGAAATCCGTCCGTCCGTCCGTATGAACACCTAGATCTCGGAGACTATAAAAGCTAGAGCCACCAAATTTGGTATGCAGTCTCGTGTAGTATGTACGCTTATCGAGATTGTTTCAAATTTTTGCCACGCCCCCTTCCGCCCCCGGAATTTAAATAAAACTGTTTTTCTTAAAAAGTATGGCAGATAGAGACATCAATTTTGGGCTATATACTTGTTTAGTTAGCGCGCAAAAATAATTGTTCCAACTTTTTGCCACGCCCCCTTCCGCCCCCGGAATTTACATAACTCTGATTTTTTTAAAAACTATGAAAGCTATCGACATTAAATTTGGTATGTAAGCTAGCTTAATAGACGCGCAGATATTGACTATTTAAAAATTTTGCCACGCCCATTTCCGCCCTCGAAAATTAAACAAAACATATTTCTCGAAAACTAACAAAGCTAAAGTCAGCGAATTTAGTATGTATATTGGCTTAGTATGCGCGCAGTATACATATATTTTAATATGTTGCCACGCCCACTTCCGGCTCCATAATTTAGAAAAAACCTATTGGCACTTGCAATTTTTTGACCATCGCGATCAAATTTGGCAGACTAATAAATCTTATCTATTTCTATCAAACTACCAAATAGATTGAAATCGGACTAGAAATGTTTCTACGTATGTACGTATTAACGTATTTTGCTACGCGATCCATAAGAATTGGCCGTTGGCTAGTGGCGGCGCTAGAGTGCTCGTGTGTTTGCAGAGTGAGCGAGATAGCATATGGTATGAGGCATGTTAAAACAATTTAATAGACATTCATTTGGTTTTCGAAATTTTAAATATTTGTTTCACCTGGTGTATGGTATAACCAAGTCGGCGAGACGACTTACTTACTTCATTTTTTTTTTTTTTTTGAGCTGCAAGTTTTAATTAAGGGACCTCCACAACCACAGACGAATTTTAGAGTTTTCTCGGGGAATTAGTGTGAAAACCCTCATTGTTTAATGTCCTTGCCATGATATGTTCCTTGCAATTTCCCGTGAAGGTCTTCTAAAACATAATAACAATTCCCTAAACATTCTCTGAATCTAGATTTCACCCATTGCGGATTGAATTTCGCATTCATATTTTTCTGAAAATTACTCTGGCTGAAGTTTCTTCTGAATACTTCTTGGCCTATCCTAAAATGAATTTGCATAGTGCGCAAGTTATACTGCTTGGCGTTTTTATCTGCTGCTGATGCAATTTGCTGTTTTATTCCTTTTCTCAGCAACTGCAATTGATCGTCTTTCCTAAGGGGAGTAAGGGATTCATCTAATAAATTGAACTCACTTAGTAGACTATAATGAGACCCATTTGTGATCATATCAAAGCCGAAAACTGCATGATATGGAGAACAATTAATGCTCGCATGATGACCATTCCGCAGAGCACAACTAATTGTGGAATATGTTGATCCCACTCTCTATGATCATTGTTAAGATAAGCTCTAATCGCTGCTATGATTATGCTTAATACCTGTATATACATGCTTAATACCAAGCTTCGTTAGCCACGCGTTAAATTCGACCGCTTTGAATTGTGCTCCGTTATAGCTCACTAGGATTTCCGGAATACCAAACATAAAGAAAATGTGATCCTGAAGAAACTTCTGTATTAAACGAGATGTCAATTTCCTCAACGGACACAGCCAATGAAATTTGGAAAAGTGATCGAAAACTATTACCAACCCAATATGGCCTCGCTTACTGCGTGGATATGGACCGAGCAGGTCTATGTATAACCTTTGAAAAGGACGCATTGAAACTGCTGGCTTTCCCAACGGCGGGTTTAAAATGTAATTCGGGGCTTTGGTAGACTTGCAAATATCACAGTTACGTACATAATCTCTCACTTGTGACACCATGCCTGGCCAATAAAAAAATGTCCTTATTAATTCTAGGGTCTTAGCCATTCCTCCATGACTTCAGTCGTCAAACCAGATGGAATCCACAGTTTCCATCTCGATTCTTGATTTTCTAAATTTCCATCATCATGTTCAGTTCGTATATAGACAAAACCATCTTCTACTCGTATATCTGGATACTCTCCCTGACTATCTAAAAACTTTTTTTTTAAATTCTGATAACACCAGGATAAACTTCTTCTCTAGTGCGCTTATCTCATCCGAAAACATTCTCGAAAGCGCATCAGGTACGACATTGTCCCGACCTCTTCTATGGCTTATCGCTTTTGAACTTTGCAATTTCATGGCCCATCTAGCCAACCGTCCCTTCAAATTAGGTTGCTTCATTAGCCATAAAAGGCTCGCATCATCAGTAATCAATTCAAATTCCTGCATCTCAATATAGCAGCTAAACCTATCGATTGCTTCTAGTGCTGCTAAACATTCGCGCTCAGTTACACTGTAGTTTTGTTGAGCTAAACTCAGTTTCTTGGACATAAATACAATTGGTTTTTCATCTCCTTTGAACTAACGTAGCGCCTATGCCGACATCACTTGCATCGAAATGTATATAGAACTTCCGTTCGAAGTTCAGGTTCTGCAACACTGGAGCTGAAGTCAATGCAGATTTAAGCTTTTGAATGGATTCCTGAGCTTGCTCGACGACAGAAGCTCGGCGATTGGAAAACTAATATCTGAAAAGTTAGGTATAAGTCGTCTATACCATCCGACTACTCCCATAAACGCTCTTACTTGTTTAACTGTTTTCGGAATTGGTCATGACTGAATCGCGTCTGTTTTTGATGAGTCAGTTGAAATTCCTCCATTGCCAACTATATATCCTAAAAATTCAACTTTTGTGACACAATTTGCTCTTTGCCACATGTAAAGTCACATCCGCTATTCGAAATTGCTCAGCTAGCTTGGCTAAAACAATTAGATGTTCCTCAAAGCTTTCTGATACTACACATAAATCGTCTAAGTATTCAAAAGTACAATATTTTAATTCGGGGGTATTATTTCATCCATTAGTCTACACATTGTTTGCGCGGCATTACGCAAACCAAATGGCATGACCACAAAATGATACAATGGACGACGTGGTACTTTAAATGCTGTGATTGCTTTTGATTCGTCACTCAAACCTATTTGCCAAAAAGCATCCTTCAAATCTATCTTCGAGATGATGTTAACTTTTGGTAGTCTTGCAAAAATTCCGTTGATGCTGGGCAGTGGGTATGCGTCTTTGTTGGTAACCTCGTTAATACGTCGTGCATCTAAGCATAAACGAACTTTTCCGGGTTTAATCACCAAACGCATGGGCGAACTCCAAGGACTATTTGACTTATCAATTACTCCTAGCTCTAACATTCTATCGATCTCCTGAAATCTAACCTTTTCAACCGCCGGTGAAACTGGATAAAATCGTTTAATTGGAGTGGCCTAAACGTTTTTCTTCTTCTGCTGTGGGCGGAAACTTTTCCTCCACGTCTTTCTCTGGTAATCTAGGCACGTTGCTATTTGAAGTTTCAATCGAGGATATTACACCCGGGGCCAATTTGAAAGCTTTCCAAAAATCCGTTCCTAATACTACCCTATGCTTGTATTGTATTGTATTAAAGTATAGGATATAGTTGTAAACTATCAACCTAACTATATTTTACAAGCACTGGCCTTAGTTAAGGCCTTCGGCTTAGACGAAAACTACATCCATACACTAGCCTGGGATTCGAACCCGGATCCTCGTTGTTTAGTTGACTAAATGACTAGGCCACCTAGACAACTCATCTACCGAGGACTGCACTACCCTATGCTTAATCGAAGGGATTATAAAGAAATTAATGTCCTTCATATGTTCCCTATATTTTACGTTCAGTTTTATGGATACAATAACTGTTTGTGGCTGTCCGTCAGCCGTTTTTACTGAAGAATTAATTTTGCGAATTTTGAATTGTTCGACCAGTCTAATTTAGCCAGGTCTGCTCCAATGCAACTAATATTTGCCACTGTGTCTAATAAGCCTAATTCTAAAAATTGTAAAAATGAAATTGAAGCATATAATCGGCCATCTACGGCTTCATTAATTACTGAACAAATTAACCTTCTTTTGATATTCCGTACCGCTTTCAAAAGTTACGCATACGCAAGGTTGAGCGTTTTGGTGCTCTCTTGACGCATGCGCCATTACCACCAGCGATGTCCTTCTACGTCACAATTCCAGCAAACTAAAGAATTCGCCACTCGCTGAACTGCATCTACCTCTTTCACCGACAACTCGTCTTCTGAATGTTCTGCGGTCTCTAGTACTGCAGCTACGGACTTGTAAACAGGTTTAGAAAAATTTACCCTCTTAATCGGGCGCTTGATTAGTGTCTCTCCTAATAAATTTTCTCTTCTTTGAACTAGCTGTCGTAGATGTGACACCGAAACAATTGATATATATAACAATGCTTCACGCACTTCCGGTATGAGGTTACGCTGCAACTGCTGCACTAGTCTAACCTCTTCTAATGGAACCGAAAGCCTACTAACAATGGATATTACATCTTCATAAAAATTATCAAATGATTCTCCAATCTTTTGTTTCCTGCTTCTTATTTCTTCGAAAATTAAATCATCATCTTTATTATCACGATATTGTCTTTTGAGTTTGTCACAAAAATCTGTCCATTCTAATTGAGTAATTTCTTTACGGTATCTCCAATACCAATATCGAGCTTTTCCAGTTAGGAGAATATGTAGATTCTTACAGACTACTAAAAAGTCTCCATTTAAACTATCCATAGTTAATGCACGCACTCTGTACAAGAATTCTTGAACGGTACTTCCTTTCTGTGATCCGTCGAACTTTATACCCCAACTCTGGATAATCTGTGTAACCTTTTCTCTCCTGATACATGTTGTAGAAATCGCTGAATTTCTGGGTTAAGATTGTGCTCTAGCCTGCGTATTTAATTCTTTCATGCTGGCTGCTGCTTCATTTGTCTGCAAACTCTCAAACTTCTGATTTATAAGATTCTCTATTCTTTCAAACAATCTTTCGTAGTCTATCGCTGCTGCCGATGTACTAGCTGCTGCGTTGACTCTTGCCTGATGTCTCTCAAAATTCTCTGGTTGAGCACGTTGTACTCTTCGCTTAGGTGGTCTTCCTTGTCTTCCTTTACTCTTCTGATGAGTTCATCACCGTATTTTGCGGACTAGTTTCATCAGGTATTGCTGACTGTTCTGCACCAGATAAAAGGTGTGCTTGCGCCTGCTGTCGTGTATTATGAACTTAAGCAACTGCTCCTTGTTTTTGACTGGTTGATAACTTTAGTTCTAACTTGTACATCTCTAAGGTGTCATAAAGACTTGCATACCGGACATTCTTGATTTGTCGAAACATAAGATATTATACAATTTCTATGGAATGAGTGCATACACTTGGTTGTTGGCCTCTCGTGTAAGTCTGAGATAAATTGTGAACAAATGCTACACACTTGTGATGAGGATGATCGTGGTGCCTCCTCGCAATCTTTATCACTATGTGTTAATGGCATTCTAAATGTTTGATAGCGTTTTCAAATCAACCAAATGTTATTAAATTTGCTTTTTTTTTATACCCTTGCAAAAAGGGTATATTAATTTTGGTCAAAAGTGTGCAACGCATAGAAGGAAGCATCTCCGACTATATAAAGTATATATATTCTTGATCAGCACGACGAGACGAGTTCAAATCGCCATGTCCGTCCGTTCGCCCGTCCGTCCGTCCGTCTGGATCAACGCAAACTCCTCCTAGACCGTAAGAGCTACAGAGCTGAAATTGCATGTAGGCTTGTATATACTGCAGGCGTTGTATATCTCGGATTCAGCCGGATCGGATCACTATATCATATAGCTCCCATACAAATGGCAAAGTCACGAACAGTGACTTTTCTTAATAACTTCGTTATTTTCTGAACTTTTGTCGTAAAATTTTATATGGATGAGTTAGTTACAAATATAAACGACTATGCCAAATTTGATCAAGATCGGGTGACTATATCATATAGCTCCCATAGGAACGATCTTTCGAAAACAGTGACTTTTGTTAATAACTTCGTTACTTTTGACGCGATTGCTTTCAAATCAAACATTTGTTAGTTTAATATATCTGTTAATGACTGTGCCAAATTTGATAAGGATCGGGTAACTATATCATATAGCTCCCATAGGAACGATCGGTGGAAAACAGTGACTTTGATTAATATCTTAGTTTTTTCCTATGCTAAGATTGTAGGCCGTTCTTTCGGACACATTAGCCCTTTTAGCTTAAACGTTTTTCCACTTTGATGGCTATAGGTAAGGAAAAAGTTACCAAAAAAGTTGCAAGGGTATACAAACTTTGACGCGGTCGAAGTTAGCCCCGGCCCTCTGGTTTTTTTTTGAAATCAATTTATAAATAATTTTTCTTTTCGGGTTACTCTAAGTGAATTCGGGAGTAATAATTTAATTTATCACTGGAGACTACTCTTGAAATCTGCGTTCAGTATTTTTTATTTATATTTTTTTTTTTGCTTTAGTAACGGAAATAGAAATTTACACAGGTTCACTCATAAATTGGTAGTCTCTTTCTTCCAAGCGGTTGGGTTGGGGTCTCTTGACTCTAAATCCCATAGTTCCATTCTCTAAAAAAAAATCATCTTCCTTTCTTTTTTTAAGTTGCACCTACATAAATGAATTTAAAAAAAAGGGATTTGTTACCTGTCGTAATATAGTCTAATGCTATGCCAATTATGATCTGGGGTTGGCTGATAAAACCTCTAATGTTCTCACCAATGTCCTGACCACTCACAATTCAGCTGCTATGGGCTATATTATAAGAAATAACAAAACTGGACTGACTTGTATTGGATGGACGATGTTTCAGCCATGTGTCACAATCATAATACCAGGTGATACGCATCCTATAGCAAAGAAAGAGATACAGAGTCTAGACTACCACCACGCCTTCGTTTACTCAACACTTTTCAAACCAGAGTCTAGCTCTCAGTCACTTGCCAAAAACTTTTGGGTGTTTCTGCTGGTTTGACTGTTCTTGTTAAACTTGAGTTCATGTTGGCAGTTAGCTTTAAAATATCTGAAACAATTTGTAAGCTATTTGAATATCCGGACCAGATCTCTGGTTGTTGATAGTATAGAATAAAAGATTAGAATGCACAAAGAAATTAAAAGAAGAAAAGGGGTCAATCAACCAAATAAATTATCTACCTCAAAAAAAACTTAACGAGATAATTATCTAATTAGAATATGCCCAACGTTGGGCGCCAAAAATTACTGTAACGTACAAAGCCAATGCTGTGGATGGGCAACTAAATATCCACAAATACGAAACCACAAAGGCTTACCAACCATTGCAATCGGCAACTATGTGAGGCCTATCTTGGTGTTAACACGATTCATCTGCGGGACTCTTAATGCGGCTAGCATGACAATCGGCTGGGGTGGTTCTTTGATGAATGTGTTTCACCCACTAACACGTCAGCAACTTAAAATAAAGTACCTGTGCTGAAACTCGAAATAGAATAGAGAGAAAAGAATAGAAGAAAATAGTCCTAGTGTTGGCTGCATAGGTGTATTTATAGCCGCGCTTTCTACCCACCCTACCATGATTTTCCTTTCAGCGCTAGTGGAAAATCCCAAAACAAACGTCCTTATTCACATTAGATTGCCCAAAAATAAAATTCAGAAAATTACCTTATTATAAATATCATTATTTTTCACTTAAATTAAATTTTCCACAATCATTCATTTCTTAAAATCTAAAATTTTATTCAGTAGTATCTCTGAGAACAAAGTTAACTCATAAAATAAACCCAAAGCCATTCTATCATATATAAGAAAATTTACAATTTCATAAATGATCAACATATTAATTTGTAATTTCTAAAAAAAAAATATATAGCTCGAAACTTTACCGCATAACGATTCACATTCAAAGATTAATAACTCAGCATAATTTTATGAACATTTCTTTCAAACTTTGACCCACTGTGCAAAAGCAAAACGTCAAGCCATATGCGTCGTCACATTTGCAAAACGTCTTCAAACAAACAAAAATTATGCATATCTCTTCACTCTTTCCTATTTTTTGATTCTTTTCACTTTTTCAGTTGATTCTTATTTCTTTTCTTTACGCATGATTTTATTTGAAACAACATTAGAAGTATATAAAATATATAGTGGGGCAAACGGAGTCGAAGTAAGCAACGACAATTGTTTTCGCTCTTGTCTTTGCATTGAATACACTTGCTTAATCTCTCCGACATCGCTTTATGTACAATTTGGTAACAAAAAAATTTAGTAGAAAAAACCCGCCCTTGTAGCGTCGGACGAAGGCCTTCGATGAATTGCTGTAGAGGCTATAGATTTAATTAAAATTTTTTTTTTTGTTATTTATTTAGTTATGTTCACATTTTTATACCATACACCCATAGTGTGAAATGGTATATTAAAGTCGCCAAAATGTATGTAACAGGCAGAAGGAAGCATCTCCGACCCCACAAAGTATATATATTCTTGATCAGGATCAACAACCGAGTCGATCTAGCCATGTCCGTCTGTCCGCCCGTCTGTCCGTCTGTTCTTCCGTCCGTCTGTCCGTCTGTCCGTATGAACACCTAGATCTCGGAGACTGTAAGAGCTAGAGCCACCAAATTTGGTATGTAGACTCGTGTAGTATGTAGAGTGATCAAGTTTATTTCAAATTTTTGCCACGCCCCTTTCCAGCTAGAGACACCATATTTGGTATGTATATTCGCTTCGTAAATGCACACATTTTGTTTATATAAAGATTTTGCCACGCCCTTTTCCGCCCCCGTAATTTGAAAAACTTGATTATCTCCCGTATTTTTTTACCTTATGCAATCAAATTTGGCACACATAAATTTGATACTAATATCTAGCAAAATACCAAATTTGATCAAAATCGGACAAAAAACAGTCGAATTATGCATATAAACGTTTTTCCATAAGGCCAGAGTTGGCCGTTGGCTTGTGGGGGCGCTAGGGTGCTCGTATGCTTGAGTGAGCGAGATAGTAAGATATGCTTGTAAGAAGCATGTGAAAATGCATTTGTTTAATAAATTTGAAATATTTGCTTTACTGGTGTATGGTATACCTAAGTCGGCGAGACGACTTACTTACTTCATTTTTGTTTTTGATTTTGTTACCAAGTCTTGTAAAGCAATTGCTCATGCTTGCTTTTATTTTAATTTTTTTTTTCTTCTCTTCTATGTTTTCACTCTTCATTTTTTTTGTTATAGATTTTTTTTGACCTTTCAATTTTTTATTAGATTTTATTCTTTTGCTTTTATTCTGCTTAATTTTTTATACCATACACCCATAGGGTGAAATGGTATATTAAAGTCGCCAAAATGTATGTAACAGGCAGAAGGAAGCATCTCCGACCCCACAAAGTATATATATTCTTGATCAGGATCAAAAACCGAGTCGATCTAGCCATGTCCGTCTGTCCGTCCGTCCGTCCGTCCGTCCGTCCGTATGAACACCTAGATCTCGGAGACTATAAGAGCTAGAGCCACCAAATTTGGTATGCAGTCTCGTGTAGTATGTACGCTTATCGAGTTTGTTTCAAATTTTTGCCACGCCCCCTTCCGCGCAGATATTGACTATTTAAAAATTTTGCCACGCCCATTTCCGCCCCTGAAAATTAAACAAAACTTATTTTCTCGAAAACTAACAAAGCTAAAGTCACCAAATTTAGTAAGTGTACTGGCTTAGTATCTACGCAGAATATATATATTTTAATATGTTGCCACGCCCACTTCCGCCTCCATAATTTAGAAAAAACCGATTGGCTCTTGCAATTTTTTGAGCATCGCGATCAAATTTGGCAGACTAATAAATCTTATCTATTTCTATCAAACTACCAAATTTGATTGAAATCGGACTAGAAACATGCAAAATATACGTACGAACGTATTTTGCTACGCGATCCATACGGGCAGAATTGGCCGTTGGCTAGGGGCGGCGCTAGAGTGCTCATGTGTTTGTACAGTGAGCGAGATAGCAAATGGTACGAGGCATGTTAAAACAATTTAGTAGACATACATTTGGTTTTCGAAATTTTAAATATTTGTTTCACCTGGTGTATGGTATACCGAAGTCGGCGAGACGACTTACTTCATTTTTATTTTAATTTATTTATGTCTTTACTTTTTTTTTCATTTTTAGTGTATGTGGCTCAAAATTTTGCTTTGCGTTTTCTTCTTCCCACTATTTTTTCTTTCTTTTTACCAATTATTACTTGTACATTATTATTATTACTATTACTAATTATTACTTGCAACCTCTCATGCACTTGTTCTAACTTTCGATTATATAACATTACCTAGATTTAAACAAAAAAAAAGTTAACACTTTTCGTTTTCACTCGTTTTCAACATTCTTCATCTGGCCTTTTTACTTTCTTTTCACCCTGGTTAGACCGTTTTTCACATGGGTTGTTTTCTGTTCTTTTTTTCTTGCAATTTTTTTATACGTTTTTTACTCTGATATATTTTTGGGCTGCGTAATTTTGCCGTTTTTCCTTCTCACGCTTGCCTCAGCACTTGCCGGCGTCGTAACGAAATTTGACTGATCTGTTGGTCGCCCAGGTAATTGCTTCGTCCCCTTTGGTGAATAACTTCTTCGCTGCTTGCACTATCCAACATAAATATCTTGGAATTCCAGCTTTGGAAATCATCGATACCAAAACTTGGGCTTTATATTTGTCTAACAAAAAAAATCTTATACATATATGGGATGAATATGAATGTCGCTAATTCGTTTTTTTTTCTAGAGCTGTATAATTACCTTCTGCTTAATCAAAGCAATACATTTTAATTTCCTTATTTTGGCATTATGAACGAACATATCGAGACTTAGCAAATCTGCGCGCAAAAATTTTATTTGCAAAATTACCAAATTTATTATAGAAATTTATATAAAACTTGGTATGCATCAGCCAAACATTTAATTGCCAAAAAGTTTGAAACTAACTTGAAATGCGGATGTACTAAGGAAGTTGATTGAATTTTGTTGGCTTTAGCTTTTATACTATACAATTTTTGTCTCTGAGAACCTTGATGTGCGTTTTTGGCCAAACGACTCATTTGGCTTACTTTTTAATAAGTAATTAAGTTGATTTACTCACTCACTCAAATGAGATTTATTCCCTCACTTTTTCAGTTGCTCAATCAAATTTCAATGTTTAGCTCTGCACTGACTTTATTATTTTCTGACGTCCCGATGCTTGTAAAAGTATTCGATTAAATGAATTCGTATGACCGATGATTACAAGCTACTAATTGCGACAATTTGGGAAAATGTATATAAAACGTCATTTACAGAAGTTTAATAGGAGTATTAATCACATTCCAACTCACTCAATTCCTCTTCGTTTTGTTTGAATGCTGTGGGACAGAGTCTGATGTAAGCTCACTCATTCACTTGGCTTTAATTTTTATACCATACCCCCTGGGGCCAAAATGTATGTAACAGGCAGAAGAAAGCATTTCCGACCCCATAAAGTATATATATTGTTGATCAGCATCAAGAGCCGAGACGATCATGTCCGTCCGTCCGTCCGTCCATCCGTATAAACACCGAGATCTCGCAGACTATAAGAGCTAGAGCAGACTATAAGAGCTAGAGCCACCAAATTTGATATGTAGCCTCGTGTAGTGTGTACAGTTATCGAGTTTGATTCAAACTTTTGCCACGGCCCCTATCTCCCCCGCAAATTGGCGGAGCTGGATAGTCAAGCCATATGATCAAACCATCAATTTGGTTTTAGAGGTCAGCACGGTACTCCTGAGCAGATCCACCGAGTCGTGCAACATATTGTGGAAGCTTAATAAGAAAAACAATAGCTGTGTTTTTGGATGTGCAACAGACATTCGACCGCGTGTGGCATACGGGACTCCTCACAAAACTCCAGTTAATTCTTTCCCAGCCACTCTTCAAAACTATCGAGTCCTTTCTAGAGAATCGAACCTTCCAGATGTCAATTGATGAAATCTTATCATTGACACGCAGTGTAAATGCCGGTGTTCCGCAGGGCAGTGTTCTTGGACCGGTATTATATACCATCTAGACAGCCGACATGCCTAAGCCCAACGATGAACTTAGTACAATCGAAACAGAGATTCTCATGGCAACATTTGCCGACGACACTGCTGTGTTGGTAAGATCGCAGTGCCCATATCACTGCACTGCTAAGATTCTCTTTTATATAAATAAACTTGGAACTTTTATATAAATAAGTTCCAAGAATGGGCCAGACATTGGAGAATCGGAATTAACACAAATAAATCCCACAGCTTTACATTTACTCTACATAGAAAAAACTGCCCCGAAGTATTTGACGAAGGACTCCCAATTCCACAAGCAAGGCAAGCGACATATCTGGGAATGACCCTTGATAGAAGACTAACTTGGAAACCCCACATATCTACACTAGTAAAGAAATTAAATTGGATACTAATATCCAGCAAAATACCAAATTTGATCAAAATCGGACAAAAAAGAGTCGAGTTATGCATATAAACGTTTTTCCAAAAGGCCGGAGTTGGTCGTTGTCCGGTGGGGGCGCTAGGTGCTCGTATGATGAGTGAGCGAGATACTAAGATAAGATTGTCAAAAGCATGTGAAAAAATCTCGGAACAGGAGCGGAACTCTTCCTGTGGACCACAGCCAACAGCACCATTACCATCGTCGTACATTCCCCAATTATTGCCTGCCACATAGCGCAATTGAAGCACACATTGGTCTCAAGTCATTTCTGAAAGTAAATAAAGTCTTTAAAATGTATCACCAATTATCAAGTCATCATTTCGGTCTAGTGCTTCCAAAAAGCGTTTGTGCGCTATTGTGCATTCATCCCATATGATAATTTTTGATGCTACTAAAACTTTCGCCATTGCAAGTTAACGTTAACGCGTACAGTGGCCAAAATCAATGACATGAGTATCTCTTCCCAGTTCCACCGGGGGCATCCAAAAAAAATAAGCCACAATTTCCATCATCAATTGCATTAATAATGTATCATAGACTTCCCTCTGCTTAGGATTCAACGGTGGTACATTTATTTGAACTGATTGGATTACTTCATGTAGATCATCTTCTCGTTCACGTTCCAATTCTCTATTAAATGCGTCATTCATTCCGCGATCTGGCGCTTTCTCCTTGTTCATCGGATTATTGACTCGCTATGTTCCGTAGCCTAATTGCACTAGGGCTCCGCTGGGAAAGATTAGAACTTCTAGGAAGTGGCATAATGATTAGATTGCTAATTGGTTTGGTTTGATAATATGGGTTACTAAACACTCTATTATGTTACTACACAAAACACAATATTCGAATTTTTCCGTTAGTTTTCACATGGTATATTACAGACAATGACATTAAAACAACCGTTGACTTTTTTAAGATGTATTCTGCTATTCGGGGGCAAACAAATCCAAAGGGTTCAATAACCATGAAGATTGGTTCAGCAGATCTCGAGTTATACGTGGTTGAACAACCCCGACTTTCTTTTATATATATAGATAATAAGGAAATTTCATTATGAAAGCATGCATTAAAAAATTGTAAATTTAATAGAAAGATCGTCAGCCTAGAAGATTTCGACTTAGACTTTTTACCTTATCAGTGCAGGTTATCAATAAAAACGTATTAAATATTATGACTTGTACATTGCTTCCCAACTCATTCCTATTCTGGCCGCCGCTTGGTTGACACGCGTTACATATACGCAATTTTTCGTCGAGATGTTTCTGCAGATATGGCAGAATCACAGAAAGACATTTTGCATCTTCAAAAGAGATTATATATCTGGCAGATCATCTGCCACAAATGTTTTCTTTTTTTGATTTTAATAACTATCTTCTCTTCTGTTTCTGTTAGAAATTTTGTCATTCAATCCCTTTTGCGATTTTCTTTAATCTGGGCATTTTGATAGATCCATGAACGATAGGCAGGTACATAAGCAGGCACATAGAGTAAACAAATGTGACCACATATCGCATCCTTTTTACGACGATATCCTAAGCCTCAGAGCTGCATTAGCCAAGGTTAGCTAGTTTCTTATGATGTCCTAGGTATTAACTATGGCATCAACAAAGTCCACCAGTGCCACGCCCCCTTCCGCCACCGTTATTTCAAAAACCCCATTATCTCCCATAATTTTCTACCTTATGCAATTTTACATACTTCAATTTGATATTAAAATCCAGCAACATCCGAAGGGTGCTATATGCTTGAGTGAGGGAGATACTTAAATATGCTCAAATCAAGTTTGTTCCCATTTTTGGTTATACAATCCGAAACAAAATTGATTTTCCCCTTAACTAAACGAATATTTCATACCAATCATTTGTGTGTATAATTGCACCAAAAATGTGTAATTTTGTCCCCTTGCCCTTTAAAGAGATCGAGATACCCTGCTTACATATTAATGTGATCCTTTTATCGTTTCAAATATTGATACTTATTTATGTATTTAAGATTTCGAAACAACATCCGCCCACGAACATAAGGCAACGATATAGATATGGACGGCCGATTCAATATGCCACAACCGACATTCCACGATGCAACTCATAAGTATGCCATTTACCATTGATGGTCCACCAGAATCTCCTTGGCATGTGCCTCGTCTATGCTGATCTCCTCCGTTATGAAAGGAAGATTGTAATCATTGCAATAATAAGCGGTGCGAAGGGAGGAAAACCACTGACTCTAAAATTTAAAAGCGACGACATTAAAAAAGACCATTCCTGCACGATCGAATTCCATTCCAATGACGACATTAGCAAAGAAGAAGCCATTTCCAGAACGAACAAGAATAAGGTATATCTAAGGCAATAAGACGGCCATACGAGCAATAGCTAATTGATTTCGAATTTATTATTCTTTTCACCTTACATTATGTCTTCTTCTTAAACTTACATTATTTATTAATTATAAATTTTTCAAACTGAATTTATTGATTATGGGTTGAATTGAAATGGTTACAATTCTTGTGCCGAACATTGAGAGTATTCATGGTGGTATTCCAAAAGTTTTTCTTTTTCCGCACATACTGAGAATGCATAACCTGATCTATTCACTGACGATGGTATGGCACCAATTGATAAACGGTTGGGAAATGCCGTAGGCCACAACTATGTGATTCACAACCAATCCCAACCGCCACCGGAATCTCCTTTGCATGGATTGTTTCGTCCATCGTCATCTCCTGCGCAAGCCATGGAGCATATGCATATTTCAGACATCTTTGTCGAGTTTGATATTGATCGATCTCACCATGTTGACTGACATGACCTACCGTGCCAACATAAAAGGTGGAATTGGCAAAAGCCATTCCAATTGTTTGAACAAACTCATTTATTTCAGCTGCTCTGCTTAAGCGAATCATTCCAATATCGTAATCATACATCGGGGGAGGGATGAATTCTTTAGGAAGAAGCGTTTGTCCATTGTAAGTCGATGACGCCCAAAAGAACCGTACAATGCATTCTGTCCTCTACCGCCAGCATATGGCCAATCATCCACGAGCAAAGCAGCATGATAGGCAAACATTCCTAAACGAGCATATCGCCCGCCAATGACAGTAGCAAGCAAAAAGCAGGAACCACAGTGTTAGGTGACCACATGCTGAAAGTTAACTATAGAAACCTCAGAGAACGACACTTATATAGGATCTGGAATTTGAAGTTACCTAACTGTGATAATTTGCATCAATTTAGCGAAACTAAAGTTGTAAAAACTAGGAAATAAAGTTTATGAAAAATTTGGTGGATCATATATATGAAAGCGCCAAATCCACTAGTGGTTGCCTTTTTACCTTCTGCTAACCTTCGGCTAACAGAATTGTTTGCAATGTCCCACCTAATCGAACTGACTTACTTAACCGAATCAGGGCGATATCAAAATCTGGTCCATCTGGACTGGTCATTGGGTATACTTAAATCGTTGCCGCCTTCAATAACATCCATATGGCCAGGCTGTAGTCCCCATGTGCAATGGGCTGCGGAAAGGACCATAGACTCTGAAATTAGAGAACCGCCACAAACGTGAATTTGATCCTCTATGAGAGTTACTAAATAGGGAATCTGTCCTGGAGCAGCAGTTTGCCCACCAATGGTGCGTATTGCTCTACCATGAAGAGCAGCAGCAGAAAAGAATGTGTTACCTGATAGGGCAAGAAGCAGGCAAAGGCAAGAACAACGCTATTAGCCGACAACATTAAGCAAGACGACTATTGACTTTACAATTTGCGCTAACCTATCATTAAGAAGGGGGGCGAAACCAAAAGAATAACCATTAAACAAATTAGTCATAGTTTATTCATAATACCACAGTAAATAAAAAGTTAATACGAATTTTTGGATTTAATTTTTACAAATTCATTGAGATTTAGTTGATGCTAATAAAAATCTGAGTTTTAAAAGGGAATGAAAATAAAAAGAACAAGAACCTATTTTTGTCTCCATTTATAATATTCTTTGAAATTCTCGGCAAACGCCGTCAGAGTCCATTGCGTCGATAGTGATTTCTACCGAAAAGTAATTAAAAAGCTAAAATCATATCCTTGCGAATTCCACACTTACCAACTTAAAGAAGATACCATTCAGGCTTGTGTTCAGAAACATATATGAGCACCTTTTTTATGGGTAAAGATTTTGCCACGCCCCTTTCTGCCGCAGTAATTTGCAATCAAATTTGGCACACATTAATTTAATACTAATATCCAGCAGAAAATCAAAATCGGACTGAAAATAGCCAAGTTATACATGTAAACGTTTTTCCATAAGGCCGGAGTTGGGCGTTGGCTTGTGGGGCGAGGGGGTGCTCGTATGCTTGAGTGAGCAAAAGATGCTAATAATAAGATATGCTTGTAAAAATACATAAATGCATTTGTTATTATAAATTTGAAATATTTGTTTTTACTCGTGTATGGTATACCTAAGTCGATACAACTTACTTATTTCATTATTTAATGTAATAAATGCTAATCAGAATATACATGCTTAATGGGTTAAAAACGTTTTCTGAGGGAATGGTTTTGCAATTTGTATACCCTTGCAAAAAGGGTATATTAATTTTGGTCACAAGTGTGCAACGCATAGAAGGAAGCATCTCCGATTATATAAAGTATATATATTCTTGATCAGCACGACGAGGCGAGTTCAAATAGCCACATGGCCGTCCGTCCGTGCGTCCGTCCGTCTGGATCGACGCGAACTCCTCCTAGACCGTAAGAGCTAAAGAGCTGAGCTGTATATCTCGGATTCAGCCGGATCGGATCACTATATCATATAAACGTCAAACGTTTAAATGGATGTAAAACAGACAAACATATACCGCTTCAACTGATTGGCCTTCAATGCAGCTATTCGAGTAGAGGTTTATTACAGACTAAAAATGCAAAAGAATATTCGCTGCAGCGCACGCAGCAAGAAAATCAATGTAAAGCAGAAATAAAAGAATGTCCGTTACAATTCACAGATCGGATCATTCGAGGATAAAAGAAAGAGATAGACATACTGCGTTGCTTATATACATATTTTAACACTCCTTCTCAACGCGATCCCAACATTTCTGTAAACTTTACATGTTTGACCTTACATAAGTTCTTTGTTAATATATCTGAGGTCATACTATCTGTGGGAATGTATTTGATATCTATTACATTTTCTTCATACATTTCCCTTACAAAATGATATTTTATTTCAATATGCTTGCTACGTGAATGAAATTTAGCATGTTTAGCAAGACATTGTGCGCTCTGGTTGTCACTATAAATTAGCGTTTATCAGCTTTCTGATGTATATCGCTTCTTTCGCTGCTGTAGAAAGTGCTACGTACTCGGCCTCCGTGCTACTGAGGGCAACCAGATTTTGCTTCTTTGATTCCCATGACACCGCCGCTCCAGCAATAAGGAATGACCAACCGGTGAACGATCGTTGCAATCGCCAGCCCAGTCTGCATCAAAAAAACAGTGGATAGGAACACCAATTTTGCTATAATGAAGTCTCACATCTGAGGTACCTCTTAGATATCTCAATACCCTCTTGGCTGCAACATCATGTTCCTTGTGCGGATCTCTTTTCTGGTACATGCAAGTATAAAATCGTCAACATATACAACAATGATAGATAAATACCCATTGACTTTGCTCGTGTATATACACGGTTCGCTTGCACACGTAACAAAACCAATCTTCAAAAGAACGCTATCCAGCATTCGGTTCCACTCACGCCCACTCTGTTTCAAGCCGTACAACTATTTATGTAGCTTGAGTATACGCTTGGGATGATTAGCATCGACAAAACCTTCAGGTTGTCGCATATAAACGTCATCTTGCAGCTCACTATTGAGGTAAGCTGCAGAGACATCCATCTGGTGCAAGTGCATCTCGTGCTCCACCGCCAAAGCAATCACCAGTCTGATTGAGGAATAACGTGCAACCGGGGAAAAGGTTTCCTTGTAGTTAATTCCATATTGTTGACCACACCCTTTTGCGACTAATCTTGCCTTGAAACGCTGAACTTTGCCACTCTCATCTCGTTTGGTGGTAAAAACACATTCACAACCGATAACCTTTTTGTTTGCAGGAAGATCAACCAAACTTCATGTCCTGATGTTTTCTAGGTTGTCATACTCCTTCTGCATTGCTGATTTCCAGTTTTCCGACTGCTCTGACTTAAATGCCTCATTTATAGAGGTAGGAACAATAACGTCTTTCGCATCTAGTACATTCAGCATATTGTACTCTCTTCGTGGACGACCAGCACGCCCAGTGCGAACAATCTTTGGTCTCCCTGGACCTCTTCGGGTATATGGTTGCTCCTCCTTAGCATTTTCTTCGTCATTACTTTGCTCATTAACAATTGGAATTTGTTGCTCCTCAGAATTTTCTTGGATTTCATCATTATGCTCGCAATCAAGTTTTTCACTTGGCTGAAAGATTACCACATCTGACTCACATGATAATTATCGACCGTGCTCCAACTCTTTCATGAACTTGTGCTCCAAAAACACGACATCTCGGGATACTACTACGGTCCTTTTGACGGGGTTGTAAAGACGATAAGCCTTGGCAGTCTCGGAGTAACCTACCAAAATAGGCTGCTTCCCTTTCGCTGAAAACTTGTTCTTATGAGTTTTTAGCTTTCATACAAAATACTTTAAGATGAGATACGCTCGGCTTTTTCCCATACCAAACCTCGTATGGAGTATTGTCAGGCAAAGTTGCAGTTTCTGCTCTGTTCCGTTAATATGCAGCCGTCATTATCGCCACGTCCCAAAAAGATTCGCCAACTCCAGCATGCACTATCATGCTTCGCGCCATCTCCACCAAGGTTCTATTGGCGCGCTCGTCCACACCATTTTGTTGTGTGGTGTGGGGAACAGTGAGTTGCCTTTTTATTCCATGACTCGATAAGAACTGTTCAAATACATCGCTCAGGTACTTACCCGTCCGATTTTCTGCTAGCATTTTGAAATCTTTGAATTTCTGGAAAATATCGCTCTTATTCTTTAACATGTATTCCGATACATAACGTGATTGATCGTCTATGAAAATTGCGAAATAGCGCGCACCACCTTGTGACGCTGTACGCTTAGGTCCGCAAATGTCTGTATGAATCAATTCCACCAATTCCTTTGAGCGACTTTCCGAAAACTTCGGAAACTTCTTAACGCAGATTTTACTTTTTGCACACGTTTCACATACAAGGTCATTCGCAATACACACTCTAGCATTGAGACCATAGACCATTTCCTGCTTAATCATTTTATTCAAACTATCGAAATTTAAATGTCCGAATCGAACATGCCATTTGACCAGCTGATTTACATTTGTTTCTGCAGCAAACACTGTTTTTGCTTTACTTTCAAACAAAAACAAATCGTTGTGTTTCTCTTCGATCATTACTGTCTTTAACAAACACTTTGTTTTTGACATAAATTATTCTTAAGCCATTTTCTGTTGCCTTTGAAATAAAATTACATTGTAAGTCCTTTACATATAGCACATCAACTAATTCGATCGTGATATCTTTGCAATTTAGTTCCACTGTACCGCAACCTTCGGCTTCTATATAACTGTCGCCTGCTAACTTGATTTTCTCTTTGTGCTCACGCATACTCGTAAACATTGAATTTCTCTAATTGCTTTGTTTATTTTACATTTTATTCTCACTTTTCTCGGCTACTTCGCCAATCTTGCGTCTCTCTCCCTCTTCAAGCAATTTAAATCTTAGAGCGCTTAGCGATGGCAACGAGTCTCGCGTTTCTATGGCAACTACAAAATTTTCGAAATCATCACTTAAACTTGCCAACAAAATTATAACGAGCGTTTCATCAGGCACTTGTTCCTGAATTTCATTTAACTTTTCTACGACATTAGAAAAATTATTCAAATGCTCTCGAATACTGTCTGTAGCCAACATTTTAGTATACAGCAATTTCTTAAACAACTGTATTTTTCTAGCCGGACCGGAGGGCATGTGAATCGCTGATAACTTTGCCCATGCTTCGCTCGCGGTTTTACAATGTTTTATACCGTTGATCTGCGCCGGACTTACGCACAACAATATACTTGTGAGGGCTTTCTCGTCTTTACTGTCAAACAACTCCTTTTGTTCATGTCACCGACCACAAATCGGAATGAATCAACAGACTTTTTATCTGTACTGACCATACACTATAATTTTCACCATCTAGTTTTTCGATTAAAAATTGTGTACTCATCTTTAACAAAATAGTTAATCACAAACTTTAATTAACAAAACGAATCTCTTACAAGTCTTTCCGACTAACCCGCACAGTTTTACTTTCTTCTGCCCGGGCCCATAACCTATTCGAGTAGAGGTTTATTAGAGACTAAAAATGCAAAAGAATATTCGCTGCAGCGCAGGCAGCAAGAAAATCAATGTAAAGCAGAAATGAAAGAAATAAGAGAGAATGAATAAGAAAGAGATAGACATACTGCGGTGCTTATATACATATTTTAACAGAAGCTGTTTGAGAAAAAATTTATAAGGGCCCAAAAAATAATCGGAGGCTATAGGGGGAGGATTTAATGATACTTTAACTAAATTTTAATGGTTTTTGAGTTCAGATAATTTCCGAGCACTATCATTCTTATCGCTCAACTGCCATTCACAAAATATCGGTGAAAATCATTTCCGATGAAGCCGTTAAAAAAGATATTTGCTTTGCTTCTAGGCACTCAATAATTAATGGGGAATCTTTATTTTTTCATTATCCATTGTACAAAGACATTTTTAAAAAGTTTACCTATCAATCAGGTTTGGGATATGACGTCATTCATGTTCCTGACATATCTATTTATTTACCCCCAAAAAAATACAAAAAATATTTAAACTGTAAACTCTCTACTTTTCAGTTATTAATCCCTTGGGATTGTCTTTATATTTTCGGATTTTTATTTCCTTTCAAAAAATTCACTGAGACGAGGAGCGGGCTTATTTAAAATATTCTTAATGTTTACATTCGGCCAATCCTGACATTTGATCGACCCCGATCATACAATTCAACATACATACAACATACAATATACATATATACAATACATACAATATACATATACATACAACATACAATATACATTACAAACAGAATCTCACAGTTTTATCACTCGCATGCATCCACGGCTTGAGTCGGGCTGATTCTAAGATACCTTTATAGGGCAATTGAGTAAGTTGACAATCGTCAATATCAGTGACTTCGTAACGGTCATTTGGAAGAACTCGATTTATCTTATAAGGACCACGGTATTTAGGAGCGAACTTTTTGCACGACCCGGGAGTGACATCTACATTACGAATGGCAACAAAATCATTGACTCTATAGGATAATGGTGCCTTATGCCTTAAGGCGTACCGCTTTTCATTGCGCTACTGCGATAATTGAATTTTCGCATTTGCCTCTTGCCTAGTGGCCTCAAGGTTACAGGGGTTTTCTGAACTAAATTTCTCGTCAAGATACTCGGTTAATTCGTCTACTAAGGGGCCTCGCTGATCGCAACCAAACAACAACATTGACGGAGTTTTACCGGTACTACACTGCACTGAGTTATTGATAGCGAACTCCACACGATTAACTAATTTATACGAATCGGCTTGGGCTAAAGGTTCTGACAGCTTTCCCAACATTGGGGTCAACACGTTCGACCTGCCCATTGGCTTGAGGGGCAGCAGTCGCTACTTTAATGTGGTCAATATTTCGATTTTCTACAAACTCAGCAAACTCAAACGACGTAAAACACGTATCTCTGTCGGATAAACCTCTTCTTGGTCGGCTATAATAATCAAAATATTTTTCTAACGCGGCGGTAATTTCTTTGGTACTAGTGGAATTTACGGGATACAATTTGACAAACTTTGTAAATGCGTCGATCACTACCAAAAGGTGCTTTTTTTTTGATGTAACACTCAGTAAGGGACCTAAGGGGTCAACATGGATAGTATCAAATGGAATCGGACTTTTCGGAATACTATGCAAGGTTCTATTATGTATAGTTCTTGGAACACTATGTAGAATACACGGCAGACAATCTTTTATAAACGACTCAACCTTTGGATTCATTAACGGGAACCGGTACTTTTCTTTCAAATTGTTTACACATTTCTCAACGCCAAAGTGACCTAGTTTCTCGTGACACCATTTTATTAATTCCCCTAGCATGCGAGCCGGTGCATACAAACACAGTCTTTCCTTAGCATTTCTTTTGTACACTATACCATCTATTAACTCAAATCCAACATCATTGCCTTTTTCTAAATTTTCTCTTAGTTTACGGATATTCGGATCTCTTATTTCTTCTGACTGCAATAATAAATCAACATCTTGCGGAGACGCACCCACTACACCAACTACACTACACTATCTTACACGGGTTTCTCTCACACGGGTCTATCTCACACGGTTTTATCTCACACGGGTTTTTCTCACACGGGTCTATCTCACACGGGTCTATCTCACATGGTTTTGTCTCAAACGGGTCTATCTCACAAGGTTTTATCTCACACGGTTCGGAACAACTCTGTTCTAAAACGGCATACGGTCTAATCGAATCTCTACTAAACTCATTTTTCTCTGAGGGGACACACGGTTCTATCAAATCGCTTTCAAACTCAGGAGGTTTAACTAACTCACATGATTCAACGCAACTATCATCTTGAATGGCACACAGCTTGGTCAAATCTCTACCAGACTCATACGGTTTAACACAACTTTCCTCAAAAGTAATATTCGGTTCCCAAGGTTCAATTGGGGCATTCTGATCTCTCTTCACTAATAAATCGCAAGGATCAAAATCACCTTCTACAATATTCTCTAACAACTCGGTTTGCCGACTTAATGCGTCTACATGGCCCATGTTTGAACAGGGTCTGTGAGCAAAGGTATAATCAAAGTTTTCCAACGACCACCGCGCAATACGGGGATTTATTGATTTTTTACTCAAGGTTTGGACCAATGAATTACAATCGGTAACGATCAAAATTGGTCTTTGTTCTAAATAAATACGGGCGGACTAGATAAGGCGGATCTTAACGTAAGAAATACGTTTTTAACAGTTTTGTTCATCGGGAATGGACCACCTTGTCTAAGCAACTCAGTTAACGGTTTGGCTATGCGGGAGAAATTCGGAACAAATTTGCGAAAATAAGAGAATAAGCCTAAGCACGAGTGTAATGCTTTGCTGTTAAATGGTTCTGGGTATTCTTGAATAGCTTTTAAATGTGTATTATTTGGTATAATTCCTTTATCACTGACTTCATATTCTAAATAATCTATGCTCTTCTGTAGGAAAATGCTTTTCTTCAAATTGAGCTCTAAATTGTACTGAACAAAACGATCTAACAGTTTTGCTAACAACTTAAGATGCTGATCTACGGTACGGGTGGCAATAATAATGTCGTCCATATACCATAATGTTAGATATAAATCTCTGAAATACAGCTGGTCCGTTCTTTAGACCAAAAGGCATTCTCAGATATTCGAACTGCCCATCGGGTGTAACGAATGCGGTGTATTTAATTGAATCCTCTTCCATGCCTACATGGTAAAAACCACTTTTCAAATCTATGACGGAGAAAACGGTCTTGCCCTCCAGGTATTCTAGGCAATCTTCTATCAAAGGCAACGGAAAATTATCCCTCATAGTCTTCTTATTTAAGCCTCGATAATGTGCGTTACATTCGTATATTGCCATCTTTTTTTCGCACTAGGACGATGGCGGACGCATAGGGGGAGTTGCTTGGTCGGATTACATTATTGGCTAACAACTCACTAACTGTTTTAGAAACGATTCCTCTTTCATAATATGATAACCTTCTAGGACTACTATGAAATGGTGTTGTATCTGTCAGACATAATCTCATCATACATCGGGGCAACCCGTAATTAATTGAAAATCGATTAATGTAATGCTCATGCACAATGTCTCGGCACTCACGCATCGTGCCCTATCCAAATTCACTGCCAACAGTAGTATTCCCGGTATCTGACAGCGTTGCATAAACGGTTTGCAACTCTGTTAGCCATTCTCGAAACGACGAAACAATTATTATCGAGATCAGTGGTGTTATATTACTAATGGTATTATGGCTAGGATATTTAGTAAACAGGGGATGCACAGAAGGATTTGTAAACAAAAGCAATGGTACTCTTTAATGATGCGGAATTCTTTTCATATTTTCTTACATTTTCAATCAATGAGAACTTAAGACCTATTTTATTCAAGGCGTCTCTACCAAGAAGTAGTTGTGTCCCTTTACAAGATATTCTTAAACTTACTAATTGAATAAATGACTTATCATCAATGGTGTCCGGGTCTTCACTAGAGCTCATGGCGGTGATCTGGATTCGCATTGGACAATTCCGGTACTGATGGCCCACTTTGAAGCACTGATAGCAACTTCCTTTTGGTCTCTCCGGGCGTGGACAGTCAAACATTAAGTGACCAATCTGGCGGCAATTGAAACATCTCTTCTCCTTTGCAGCACGCGTAATGGCCTGCGCACGGACTGAAGTCTGACGATCCTGAGGAACGTAGTTTTTGGCTGGTGGCTGAACTGTCTGAAAACACATCATCTTCTCTTTCAATTCGTTCAGAGAAGTACAATAATACAAAGGAGCTGACAATCCGGTTCGATCTTGTAGTCCGTCAACAATGTATTTGACCACATCGGTGTCTTCAAAATTGCCCTGCTGAGCAATATTTCGCATAATGATGAAATACTGCAAGAGTGACTCTCCCTTGCCAATCGGGCGTTTCCTCATCTGGTTAGCAATCTCGTAGTTTGTCATTTGTAGGCCAAATACCTTCACAAGGGCATCCTTCAGCTCGTTCCAGGTTGTAGTCTTTTCATATGTCATGTATGCTTTAGCAGATCCTTCCAGCAGTCGGTTGCCCAACGACCAACATTGGGCATCACTCAGTACATACACTCTTGCCGCTTTCTCCAGCTCACGAATCCATACGTGAATGGACAGGTCACCATCACCAGAGAATTTAGGTACGGTAGTTTCGACATCCTTCAAGTTCATGCGGCAATTATATTCCGGTCTGCTTAAGTTCTCCTCCAGCTCCATAACACGTGTTTTTAGCTCCATTAGGTTTTTACGTGCTGTTTCCATTCGCCTCTACTAAGAATCGAAGCCAATTCGTCGGTTTCGCTCGCTTGTGCGTTTTCTCGAACGTGCACTTTCGCGTCTGGTACTACAGAGGTCTCACGAGACATCGTCGGCAACTGGTTAGCACCCACTTGATCCGGTGTACTTGGCTGCTCAATGTTTCCCAAGCCGCGCTGCTCAATAAGAGGCTCCGGACCAACATCCACAAGATTCTGTGGCATGACTGCTTTTACCAATGCTCGCAATTGGTAAATTGACGCTTCTCTATCGCAAGGTACATCCTTGGCCGCTAGCAAATCAAACAATGCGGTTTTGTTTAATTTAATGATCTCGGTGTATTTCATGAAAATACTTTCTTTAGGGCAAACTCCACACCTGATTTGTAAACTCTCTACTTTTCAGTTATTAATATAAATAACATAAATAAATAAATCATATTGTTATCTAAACTATCAATTGTGTTATAAGTTTAACCAGTGTAAAGTTAAACAAAAGTCCGTAAGGGTTGACAATTCCCTAGCAACTCTCTAGCAAGCACAATCGAATAAACTGATTGCACTAGTTTAAACCTAAAATTAACCAGCGTATAAAAAAAGAAAAGAAATATAGTTTTAGCCACTTGCTAACATATTATATTATTATTCAAAAATTAGAATTATTACTTTTTCTGTTTTCCGTTTTAATTTATCATTAAATTTGTGTCTAAGAAAGTGCAAGATCCATCAAAAAATAATTCATCGCATCAAATGAGCCGTTTTTAACTCCATAAAAAAGAAAGAAAGCCTAAATTTGTGATTTTTTTGCAAACTTTTCTTCAAAGGTAGCAACTAAATTCCCAGCACTAGAGGTTCAGAGGTTAAGAATAACCTTAATATCTCTAATTTTGACCCATTTAAAGTAAGTTAATAAAACGAAAATCTATATGATAATTGTATGACATGGATTTATGGCCATTGTAATCTATATATTTATTCAAACTCACTGGCCTTATCAACAAAGTCTTCTTCAGTTGCTTATCGGTACTTGAAAGTATATTTATATACATATGTATATCTATAACTGAATACTTGAAATTCGATGGACACTATTATGAAAAAAAAAAATTATTCGTTATCCACAATCGTTTCCTTTATCCCAGACGGAACTACTTTTAGTATTGCTTCATCAGGGGGAAACTCGACCTACGTCGGGGTTCGAACTCGAGAACAACAGAATTGTAGATTTAGTAGGTCTCCACTGAGTATGAGTATGTGTGAGTATTCATTTGCATTTTTAAATTTTGTTTGCTTTTCTCTGATTTTGCATGTTTGTCTTAACTATGGCCGGAATCCTTTCCTTTGATGTAACTTGCAAATGCAAAAAGTTAAGAAATGCACACATTAGCCATCTGCCTCTACATTTCTTCATCGCTTTTTCTCTCTACGTCAGTCTCTTTGTCTCGTTCTCTCTGTCGTTAATTAAGTAAGTTTCAATTGGTTTAGTTTCTTACTCTTCAAGTCCAGAAAGTAAATTACAATTTCTACCTGTTGTAAAGAAAAATATCCAAATGCAACTATAGTCTTAGGCCATCTCTCTTACCAAAGGCTTTGGCAAATTTTCTTATACTTTCACTTGAATATGAATTTGTTTTAACTTAATATTTATGCACGTTTGTATGTATCCACATATTTTTATTTTGGCTTTCAATATGTTTATTAATATTTCTTTTGTGATTTTAGAAATTACCTGTTTTAAACTGAATAATCTAGGACTTCTGTATACCATGCCCCAAGTGGAACAAATATATTTGCTTACGAAGACCAATTTTATATACTTATGTTTATTATTCTCACATGATTTATAGCGATGCCA
>NW_025814339.1:0-52141 GCF_018902025.1 Drosophila willistoni | reverse complement strand
GATGACCGAGTACTGCTCGCCAGTAGCAGTATGGCATCCATGTACTGGAAAGCGCCCATCAACTCAACATGTGCATGGCAGTACAGTGAGGTCAGGTAAATAGAGCCAAATTTACCCGTGACCCTCACGCATACTCCAGCCTCGCGTGATTAGCGACTCGACCGGTAGGCAGATGGCATCTGGATCGTCGATGATGACGGCAGAGTTCCTTCGGTGTCCTCGAAGATTCGACTACCGAAAATTTTCATCCCGGCTGGGAATCCATTATTCGGCCATCCAAGTCTGTGTGGGCTTCTGCAGCAACGCAAAGGAGTGGCCGAAACCACGCATACGCACACCGAGAGCATAAATGCCCCGATGGCCTTCCATTAAAGCGACAATCTGTCGCCTCTGTTGCAACCACACTGGGCCACTTATGGTCGTAGCCTGCGCCATCTGTGGCATACGTGGGTCCTTACGATCCAGCGGAACCTGTAGCTGAACCACTGAATGTAGAACCTCTCACGGCTTCCAGCAAGGACGCAATCGAGTCGTCTACCTCGATGGAGACGTTCACTCTCTTGCCTTCTTGCGCGACCCATGGCTTTGACACCATGTGCACTGCCTTTTTAAAGGACTCTACCGTCATCTCTTTGAAGTTGTTTTTCATACAACTGCTGCATGAAAGACCTCCCGGGTGAGTTTGGTGTCAACCTCCATCACCTTCAGGGAAGGTCTTGCCGCCTTCTTCTGTTGGACATTCAGTCCAACTTCTGCGAACTTCTTATTCGCTACCACCCGCTGTATTTCGACAACCGACGGCGTGCGGATGACAGCGCCTCCGCTCCTGAGTTCGCGTACTTCATGTACACGCACTCCAGCGTCGGTGCGACCTCCTTCATCACCCGCTCGGCCACTTGCTTGCTGGACACGTTCGGGTCCCGACTCGTGACCACCGCGGACCACGTCTCAGCTGGCTTGCTGATCCGTGGCGCGGTGACGGCACTCCGGGGACGGGGACAACGCAGCAGCTCTGGCGGTGACCGCGGGGAAGGCAGCATTGTACGCAGCAATATGCGCAGCACAGGGGTGGTGGGCGGCTGTGCAGCAGGTTGCTCTCTGCCGCTTCCAACAGAGCGTTCCTGAGGGTCAGCGATGTCGCCAACTCTCAAGCGTCTGATAGCAGACGATAGCTGCGATGCAGCTACTGGCTCCATGCCAATCATGGCATTTCTAATGCTTGCCCTGAGGCGTCAATCTCTGCGAGAATCGCAGACGAGCCACCGGCGACAATTCGCCACGCTCCGCTTCGCGTATCTCCGCCTCGGCTGGTCCAGCGGCTGGACTTTCAGGAGAAGCAGCAGCGGGGCACCTTACGTTTGGCTGGCTTCACGGGGGGCGCGGCGGGGGCGGGCATGGACACGCTGTCCAGATGCGGCTTTTCGCGACGGGCGACTTGCTCCAGCACCGGCGACGAAACGAGCCGAGCGAGCCTTCGCTTTCCGCGCCTTCTTCTCCCGCTTACCGACGACGACCGTCATCTCGGCGCCGACTCATCAACGGTGTCACTACCAGTGACATTCATCGACTCCGCGGCCGACTCAACACATGACGTAGCGCTGCGGGCGCTTTCAAGAACGCTGGAAGCGCTCATCACGCTGATGGTGCTTCCACTGCGTTTCATGGATCCGTCCATGACAACGTATCTACACGAATAATTCGTGCCACGAAAAAATTCGAAACAAATTTTTGCTTGGCACACTAATCCACTTGTTTACGACAAGTGAGCACTTCACCGTTTCATGGTGCTAACTTTTTGCTTGGCCACAATCCACTTGTTTACGACAAGTGAGCACTTCACCGTTTCAATCGGTGTCTCTGTTTTGCACTTATGCAATCTGATTTGCGTTCAAGATTCGTAAATCAAACGACCGCGACACAACCGCACGCAACGATAGTCCAACAAGACTGAGTAGATAGGGACAGTAGGAATCTCGTTAATCCATTCATGCGCGTCACTAATTAGATGACGAGACATTGGGCTATTTTTTTTTTTTTTTTTTTTTTTTTGATCGCCGAGGAAGGAATCTTCTAAAGATACGAGCAACCACTACTGGACAATCTCGTATGCACGATTCGCTGCATCATCGGGACAATGAAGTCCCACAGCGCCTATGTACTAAAACCACCTCTTTTGCCAATGCGATGTTTGTACCTTTTTAGATGTAAGCAAGGTAGCAGGCAAGGTCCATCCAACTGGAGGGGGGGACAGTATCCTCTTTTTAGGGTGAATGTAACTTGTGCTGATTTCTCTGTGTTAACCGCCATGTTCCATCTTTGCAGCCATGCACCAGTGGAATCAATTTGCTCTTGCATTAGATTGCAGCAGTCTGTGACGATTGATCACCGGTTAAGAAAGCAATATCGTCTGCATACGTGGCTGTGAGCACTCTTGGGTCTTCGGTTGTCGGCATGTCGGCTGTGTACAGAGTGTACAAGACTGGGCCCCGAACGCTTCCCTGGGGGACTCCGGCCTTGACGTTTTTGATTCCAGATATTGCATCTCCGCATCTCACATAGAACATTCTGTCCTTGAGGTAAGAACGTAGCCATAGGTAATGTGGCGCTGGTAGTGCGATCTTCAATTTGTACAACAGCCCAATGTGCCAAACTCTGTCGAATGCCTGTTTGACGTCAAGAAAGACTGCGTTGCAGTATTTCTTCTCCTCAAATGCTTTCAGTATTTTGTCCGTGATCCTGTGGCACTGCTCGGGTGTGCCATGGCACTCTCTGAAGCCAAACTGGTGATCAGGATCAAACCGGCCTCGTCCAGTGTTGGTCGTACTCTACGCAAAAATAGCCTCTCAGCTATTTTGGAGAATACGGCCAACAAACTGATCGGACGATAGGAGGCGAGATTGGCTGCCTTTTTCCCAGGTTTTGGGATCAGGATTATTTCGGCGCACTTCCACTGGGTGGGGAAAGTGTCCTATCAGGAAGCATTGTTAATGATGTTTAGGAGGAGCTGAACAGCATTCGTCGGGAGGCTTTAATCGCTAGAATGTCTATACCATCATAGCCAGGGGATTTGGAGGCTTTCAGCTTGCCGATCTCTGCTAGCAGTTCTTCAAAATCAACCGTCTCGATAGGAAGGGCCATTTGGCAGGGTATATCCAAAAAAGTTCATCGTAAGCTCCGCATCGAGTGGGAACATCTGTTGAAGGGGGTGAAGGCCTTGACAAGTGGGTGGCGAAGGCTTCTGCCCTGTCGCTGTCTGTGCGGCACCACGTACCATCTTCCTTCCTAAGAGGCTCCTTCCTCATGATGGGTCTTTTGATGTTTTTAGACAGCCGCCAAAGGTTGTACTGCTGGTCGCCAGGCTCGACTTTGTCCAGAAAGCTTTCCAAAGAGTTCCGGCGGAGTCTGTGTAGGAGCTCTTTGAGTTGCTTGGCCGCTCTGTTAAAATCTGCCTTATCCCTGGGTTGCAAGAATATTGCCACACACGACGAAGTCGCCTCTTTTCCGCACCAACGATGATACCTCCGGGTTCCAGAGATGCGCGTTCCTACGTGGAACATTATTGGTATTTCTGGTTGGTGTCGGAGTGGCTAGTGAGGCCGCATTGTGGATGGCAATGTTGAGTTTTCAACAGCATCGTCCAAATCCTCCTCGGAGTTGAGCTGAACAGTGGGGTCAAGGTTGCTTGGAGCCATGACTGGTAAACTTGGACGTTTGTGTTACGCTTAAACATCCTGCTTCTGCAACTGTTGGTGCTGACTGGCATGTTAACGAGAAGCTTGACTGCGCAGTGGTCACAGCAGAGATCTATATCGTTGCTGGCAATAACCCTGTGTCTATGCAACCCCTTGAGACAGCGAAGTCCAGAAGGTCTGGGATTTGTTGCGTCCATGGGCCAGTACGTGGGCTCTCCAGTGGAGTGGCAGTCAACATGCTGTTCGCTATGCAGTTAACAAGGCTCTGCCCTTGGGTTGATAATGCGGGATCCCCACCAAGTATGTTTTGCGTTAAAGTCTCCTCCAATAATGAAGCGAGTACCTAAGCTATCAAATAGGTTTTGGAACGAGGATTGAGCAACGTGGTGTCTTGGAGGGCAGTAGACGGCCGCAATAGTAGTGTCTCCGGTTGGACTTAAGACTCTTACTTTGGCGCACTGGGCCCAGGGAGTTTCACATACTTGATACCCCTTTTGATGACTATTGCTGCACCTCCGCGCGCAGTTCCGTTGGGATGATTGGCAGGTATTACGTCATAGCCGTTAATTGAGAAATAAGATTTGCATTCCATATTAGTATATGGAGGCTTAGTTGCATAGCTTGGCCATGAGAGACATGAGCATTTGCGACAGCGCCGCAAACTGGTCTAGCATTTTATACATCATACTCTTGATTCGTTTCTATTTCCCCAATTACTGGTTGTTCTTGCTGCTGCTCTTGCTGCAGGGGCGACTTTTGTGATCCTCTAAGAGCGTGGCGAATGTTAAGTCAGGTGTGACGGCTGTAGCGTTGGCGAATGTTAAGCCAGGTGTGACGGCTGTAGAGATGGGGCCTGATGGTCGAGCAGGCACCTTTGTCTTGGGAAGGTAGTGTTCCTTGGCTTTTAGGTACACCTTGCATCCTTTGTAAGAGGCAGTGTGCTCTCCTGGCAGTTCGCACAGCAGGGAGGGGCCTCTTTGGCTTTGGGCACTCGGCAGTGGCGTGGTCATGACTTCCACACTTCACGCAGGCAAAGCGAAGTCCGCAATTCGCTTTGGTGTGTCCAAATCCTTGGCAGCGATGGCATTGGACTACCTCTTTCGACTTGAAAGGGGGCTCGATAGCGACGATGCAGCTGCATAGTCGCTTGATGGTAAACGCTTCCTTATTGTTGCTGGCAGGTTCAATGTTTACAAAGAAGATCGCCATTGGCTTCTTTGTGTGATGACTGAGACCATTTTTGATATCGTTGCCTCTGACGGTGTGTCCTAAGGCAGCTAGCGCATCTTTAATATCGGCTGGATCAGTTGAGTGGTGCAATCCCTTGATGACGATGCGGTATGCACGCTCGTCCTTTGCTGAAATGTTTGAAAGAGCTTCGACTTTTCAATTAAGAAGTTTTTGAGCTTAGTGAAGCTCTCTTTGTCAGGTGTATTAATCCTCACAAATCCGTCTCTGCCCGATTTGTAGGTAAAGTTCTGCTTTCCAATGACAGCAGATACGTCCGATAGCATGTCCTTTATGTTAACAACACCCGGAACAAAGATTGGGGGGGGGGCTTTATTATCCGCACAGGTACTCTGGGGCCTGCTCTTGGATTGCTTCTCCTCCTTCCATTTCATCGTCGTCGTCCTCCTCTTCCTCATCACTTGAAAGAATTTGGAACCTGTTGCTGCTACTTGAGGCCTCCTTGTTGCCAATATTCGGAGCATTGGTGATACCGGATTGTCGCTTTGTGTGCAATGGGGTTTTTCTTTTCATTTCCCCAGGCTCGGTGCTTGAGGAGCTATTGTCGCTTTCGCTCATATGGATGACTCTCTTGGCTTTGGGTTTGGTTTGTGAAACCTTAGCCTGTTTTGGCATTGATGCACCTCTTGCATGATTGGTCTCCACTGACTTTGGCTTTGGGCTATACTGCCACGATGGTGATGTGGTATTGGTGGGTTGGTTGTGGATGGCGAGTCCATTTTGCCTATTAAGGCCACCTCCGCCTACAAGTCTGTGATGATTATAAAATAACTCTATGCCCGAAAGTATGCAACACTTTTCTGTCACCCTCTGATTCGCTAGCCAAGCAGATAATATGAGCTTAAGGCACCGTTACTTGGTGCAGTCTTTGCAAGTTTGTCAAAGAGAGATAGAGAGTACGATTCCGATTTTTAATTGTCCGCGAACACGTCCGTCTGCTTCAACTGTCAACACCATATTGAATATTACAATTTTTTTTTTTTTTTTTTTTTGTTTTATTTAACGGGATCTCCTATTTACAATCTGTCCGATTTGTGGACAATAAGTAAATTATGGGGCGTGACAGTGACTTAGGGAATTGAATTTTACAACAAATATAACAGACTATGATGTTTAGGCAAAATCATCGTTAAGGTTAGGGTATTTAGGGTTATGTTGGTGGGAGGAAGGGTGGCGTTGGTGGTGAGAGCCAGTGAGCTGATCACTCCTCGCGGGCTGGTAGGTCCAATGGATGGAGTCTTCTTAGGCGGCGGGTGGTAGTGCTGTTGTCTAGAAGATTTATGGCCAGCTGGTTGGGGTGCCTGTCGAGACGCTTCAGATGAGCCTTGCTGAGCCTAGCTATTTCGTCCTGAACCCAGGGCATGTTGAGTTCCTAATGGATCTCTAGGTTGGTGGTGTATATATGCGCATTCGATATTATTCTGAGAGCCTTGTTCTGGAAGGTCTGAATGAGATCACAATTTTTGCGGCTGGCTGTACCCCAGATTGGAATCCCATATGTCCACATGGGCTTCATGATGGACTTATAAATAAGCATCTTCATGCGCAGCCGCAGTGTCGACCTTCTGCCTATGAGCCACATGTAGCTTTTGAGCCTTAAATCCAGCAATAGCCTCTTGTTTTTCAAGTGAGACTTCCAGGTCAGTCTCCTGTCCAGAGTGACACCCAGATATTTGGCATAGTCGGAAGAAGGTATTATGCATCCATCCAACTGGAGGGGGGGACAGTATCCTCTTTTTAGGGTGAATGTAACTTGTGCTGATTTCTCTGTGTTAACCGCCATGTTCCATCTTTGCAGCCATGCACCAGTGGAATCAATTTGCTCTTGCATTAGATTGCCAGCAGTCTGTGACGATTGATCCACGGTTAAGAAAGCAGTATCGTCTGCATACGTGGCTGTGAGCACTCTTGGGTCTTCGGTTGTCGGCATGTCGGCTGTGTACAGAGTGTACAAGACTGGGCCCCGAACGCTTCCCTGGGGGACTCCGGCCTTGACGTTTTTGATTCCAGATATTGCATCTCCGCATCTCACATAGAACATTCTGTCCTTGAGGTAAGAACGTAGCCATAGGTAATGTGGCGCTGGTAGTGCGATCTTCAATTTGTACAACAGCCCAATGTGCCAAACTCTGTCGAATGCCTGTTTGACGTCAAGAAAGACTGCGTTGCAGTATTTCTTCTCCTCAAATGCTTTCAGTATTTTGTCCGTGATCCTGTGGCACTGCTCGGGTGTGCCATGGCACTCTCTGAAGCCAAACTGGTGATCAGGGATCAAACCGGCCTCGTCCAGTGTTGGTCGTACTCTACGCAAAAATAGCCTCTCAGCTATTTTGGAGAATACGGCCAACAAACTGATCGGACGATAGGAGGCGAGATTGGCTGCCTTTTTCCCAGGTTTTGGGATCAGGATTATTTCGGCGCACTTCCACTGGGTGGGAAAGTGTCCTATCAGGAAGCATTTGTTAATGATGTTTAGGAGGAGCTGAACAGCATTCGTCGGGAGGGCTTTAATCGCTAGAATGTCTATACCATCATAGCCAGGGGATTTGGAGGCTTTCAGCTTGCCGATCTCTGCTAGCAGTTCTTCAAAATCAACCGTCTCGATAGGAAGGGCCATTTGGCAGGGTATATCCAAAAAGTTCATCGTAAGCTCCGCATCGAGTTGGGAACATCTGTTGAAGGGGGTGAAGGCCTTTGACAAGTGGGTGGCGAAGGCTTCTGCCCTGTCGCTGTCTGTGCGGCACCACGTACCATCTTCCTTCCTAAGAGGCTCCTTCCTCATGATGGGTCTTTTGATGTTTTTAGACAGCCGCCAAAGGTTGTACTGCTGGTCGCCAGGCTCGACTTTGTCCAGAAAGCTTTCCAAAGAGTTCCGGCGGAGTCTGTGTAGGAGCTCTTTGAGTTGCTTGGCCGCTCTGTTAAAATCTGCCTTATCCCTGGGGTTGCAAGAATATTGCCACACACGACGAAGTCGCCTCTTTTCCGCAACCAACGATGATACCTCCGGGTTCCAGAGATGCACGTTCCTACGTGGAACATTATTGGTATTTCTGGTTGGTGTCGGAGTGGCTAGTGAGGCCGCATTGTGGATGGCAATGTTGAGTTTTTCAACAGCATCGTCCAAATCCTCCTCGGAGTTGAGCTGAACAGTGGGGTCAAGGTTGCTTTGGAGCCATGACTGGTAAACTTGGACGTTTGTGTTACGCTTAAACATCCTGCTTCTGCAACTGTTGGTGCTGACTGGCATGTTAACGAGAAGCTTGACTGCGCAGTGGTCAGAGCAGAGATCTATATCGTTGCTGGCAATAACCCTGTGTCTATGCAACCCCTTTGAGACAGCGAAGTCCAGAAGGTCTGGGATTTTGTTGGCGTCCATGGGCCAGTACGTGGGCTCTCCAGTGGAGTGGCAGTCAAACATGCTGTTCGCTATGCAGTTAAACAAGGCTCTGCCCTTGGGGTTGATAATGCGGGATCCCCACCAAGTATGTTTTGCGTTAAAGTCTCCTCCAATAATGAAGCGAGTACCTAAGCTATCAAATAGGTTTTGGAACGAGGATTGAGCAACGTGGTGTCTTGGAGGGCAGTAGACGGCCGCAATAGTAGTGTCTCCGGTTGGACTTAAGACTCTTACTTTGGCGCACTGGCCCAGGGCTCCTGGTACGCAGGGAGTTTCACATACTTGATACCCCTTTTGATGACTATTGCTGCACCTCCGCGCGCAGTTCCGTTGGGATGATTGGCAGGTATTACGTCATAGCCGTTAATTGAGAAATAAGATTTGCATTCCATATTAGTATATGGAGGCTTAGTTGCATAGCTTGGCCATGAGAGACATGAGCATTTGCGACAGCGCCGCAAACTGGTCTAGCATTTATACATCATACTCTTGATTCGTTTCTTATTTCCCCAATTACTGGTTGTTCTTGCTGCTGCTCTTGCTGCAGGGGCGACTTTTGTGATCCTCTAAGAGCGTTGGCGAATGTTAAGTCAGGTGTGACGGCTGTAGCGTTGGCGAATGTTAAGCCAGGTGTGACGGCTGTAGAGATGGGGCCTGATGGTCGAGCAGGCACCTTTGTCTTGGGAAGGTAGTGTTCCTTGGCTTTTAGGTACACCTTGCATCCTTTGTAAGAGGCAGTGTGCTCTCCTTGGCAGTTCGCACAGCAGGGAGGGCCTCTTTGGGCTTTGGGCACTCGGCAGTGGCGTGGTCATGACTTCCACACTTCACGCAGGCAAAGCGAAGTCCGCAATTCGCTTGGTGTGTCCAAATCCTTGGCAGCGATGGCATTGGACTACCTCTTTCGACTTGAAAGGGGGCTCGATAGCGACGATGCAGCTGCATAGTCGCTTGATGGTAAACGCTTCCTTATTGTTGCTGGCAGGTTCAATGTTTACAAAGAAGATCGCCATTGGCTTCTTTGTGTGATGACTGAGACCATTTTTGATATCGTTGCCTCTGACGGTGTGTCCTAAGGCAGCTAGCGCATCTTTAATATCGGCTGGATCAGTTGAGTGATGCAATCCCTTGATGACGATGCGGTATGCACGCTCGTCCTTTGGCTGAAATGTTTGAAAGAGCTTCGACTTTTCAATTAAGAGGTTTTTGAGCTTAGTGAAGCTCTCTTTGTCAGGTGTATTAATCCTCACAAATCCGTCTCTGCCCGATTTGTAGGTAAAGTTCTGCTTTCCAATGACAGCAGATACGTCCGATAGCATGTCCTTTATGTTAACAACACCCGGAACAAAGATTGGGGGGGGGCTTTATTATCCGCACAGGTACTCTGGGGGCCTGCTCTTGGATTGCTTCTCCTCCTTCCATTTCATCGTCGTCGTCCTCCTCTTCCTCATCACTTGAAAGAATTGGAACCTGTTGCTGCTACTTGAGGCCTCCTTGTTGCCAATATTCGGAGCATTGGTGATACCGGATTGTCGCTTTGTGTGCAATGGGGTTTTTCTTTTCATTTCCCCAGGCTCGGTGCTTGAGGAGCTATTGTCGCTTTCGCTCATATGGATGACTCTCTTGGCTTTGGGTTTGGTTTGTGAAACCTTAGCCTGTTTTGGCATTGATGCACCTCTTGCATGATTGGTCTCCACTGACTTTGGCTTTGGGCTATACTGCCACGATGGTGATGTTGGTATTGGTGGGTTGGTTGTGGATGGCGAGTCCATTTTGCCTATTAAGGCCACCTCCGCCTACAAGTCTGTGATGATTATAAAATAACTCTATGCCCGAAAGTATGCAACACTTTTCTGTCACCCTCTGATTCGCTAGCCAAGCAGATAATATGAGCTTAAGGCACCGTTACTTGGTGCAGTCTTTGCAAGTTTGTCAAAGAGAGATAGAGAGTACGATTCCGATTTTTAATTGTCCGCGAACACGTCCGTCTGCTTCAACTGTCAACACCATATTGAATATTACAATTTTTTTTTTTTTTTTTTTTTTTTTTATTTAACGGGGATCTCCTATTTACAATCTGTCCGATTTGTGGACAATAAGTAAATTATGGGGCGTGACAGTGACTTAGGGAATTGAATTTTACAACAAATATAACAGACTATGATGTTTAGGCAAAATCATCGTTAAGGTTAGGGTATTTAGGGTTATGTTGGTGGTGAGAGCCAGTGAGCTGATCACTCCTCGCGGGCTGGTAGGTCCAATGGATGGAGTCTTCACAGGCGGCGGGTGGTAGTGCTGTTGTCTAGAAGATTTATGGCCAGCTGGTTGGGGTGCCTGTCGAGACGCTCCAAATGAGCCTTGCTGAGCCTAGCTATTTCGTCCTGAACCCAGGGCATGTTGAGTTCCTAATGGATCTCTAGGTTGGTGGTGTATATATGCGCATTCGATATTATTCTGAGAGCCTTGTTCTGGAAGGTCTGAATGAGATCACAATTTTTGCGGCTGGCTGTACCCCAGATTGGAATCCCATATGTCCACATGGGCTTCATGATGGACTTATAAATAAGCATCTTCATGCGCAGCCGCAGTGTCGACCTTCTGCCACATGTAGCTTTTGAGCCTTAAATCCAGCAATAGCCTCTTGTTTTTCAAGTGAGACTTCCAGGTCAGTCTCCTGTCCAGAGTGACACCCAGATATTTGGCATAGTCGGAAGAGGGTATTATGCATCCATCCAACTGGAGGGGGGGACAGTATCCTCTTTTTAGGGTGAATGTAACTTGTGCTGATTTCTCTGTGTTAACCGCCATGTTCCATCTTTGCAGCCATGCACCAGTGGAATCAATTTGCTCTTGCATTAGATTGCCAGCAGTCTGTGACGATTGATCCACGGTTAAGAAAGCAGTATCGTCTGCATACGTGGCTGTGAGCACTCTTGGGTCTTCGGTTGTCGGCATGTCGGCTGTGTACAGAGTGTACAAGACTGGGCCCAGAACGCTTCCCTGGGGGACTCCGGCCTTGACGTTTTTGATTCCAGATATTGCATCTCCGCATCTCACATAGAACATTCTGTCCTTGAGGTAAGAACGTAGCCATAGGTAATGTGGCGCTGGTAGTGCGATCTTCAATTTGTACAACAGCCCAATGTGCCAAACTCTGTCGAATGCCTGTTTGACGTCAAGAAAGACTGCGTTGCAGTATTTCTTCTCCTCAAATGCTTTCAGTATTTTGTCCGTGATCCTGTGGCACTGCTCGGGTGTGCCATGGCACTCTCTGAAGCCAAACTGGTGATCAGGGATCAAACCGGCCTCGTCCAGTGTTGGTCGTACTCTACGCAAAAATAGCCTCTCAGCTATTTTGGAGAATACGGCCAACAAACTGATCGGACGATAGGAGGCGAGATTGGCTGCAGGTTTTCCAGGTTTTGGGATCAGGATTATTTCGGCGCACTTCCACTGGGTGGGAAAGTGTCCTATCAGGAAGCATTTGTTAATGATGTTTAGGAGGAGCTGAACAGCATTCGTCGGGAGGGCTTTAATCGCTAGAATGTCTATACCATCATAGCCAGGGGATTTGGAGGTTTTCAGCTTGCCGATCTCTGCTAGCAGTTCTTCAAAATCAACCGTCTCGATAGGAAGGGCCATTTGGCAGGGTATATCCAAAAAGTTCATCGTAAGCTCCGCATCGAGTTGGGAACATCTGTTGAAGGGGGTGAAGGCCTTTGACAAGTGGGTGGCGAAGGCTGCTGCCCTGTCGCTGTCTGTGCGGCACCACGTACCATCTTCCTTCCAAAGAGGCTCCTTCCTCATGATGGGTCTTTTGATGTTTTTAGACAGCCGCCAAAGGTTGTACTGCTGGTCGCCAGGCTCGACTTTGTCCAGAAAGCTTTCCAAAGAGTTCCGGCGGAGTCTGTGTAGGAGCTCTTTGAGTTGCTTGGCCGCTCTGTTGAAATCTGCCTTATCCCTGGGGTTGCGAGAATATTGCCACACACGACGAAGTCGCCTCTTTTCCGCAACCAGCGATGATACCTCCGGGTTCCAGAGATGCGCGAATATTACATATGACTGACCATGCTCGACATCACACCACCTAAGTAGGTTTTCTGCCACATACTCTCTAAATCGACCATTTATGTTTGAAAGTACCACTCAATAATAAATTAACATTTTTTCCCCATACAATAAAAGGGCGTTTTTAAGAAATCACCAAAGTATAAAACATTCGTATGTGATATGCATATTCCCATATGATATGGATGTTCCCATACGATAAATGGGCGATATTAATATTTTTAGTTTTTAAATTGAATTTAAACCGGCTCGAGGTCAATCTTACAAAAGAAGATTATTTCAAAGGTAACACACAAAAAGGTGAGCAGGTTGTCTGTATAGCTATTTCAAGAACTACCAAGTTCTATCATCAGCAGACTTTGCTAAAGAACTCCAGAATTGCAATAGCCATACCATGTCTTCAACGCTAAAACTAGTTGGGAATTACATTGCCAACTAAATGAAGCGAAAAAAGCTGGCGAAGCCTACAATACCGAAGACCACCTTTTGTGCATTACCCTTAGGCGCTATGAAATATTAGTGTAAGAGCTTCGCCCTTAACAAACTAAATTCAAGACCTGTTTCTTTTTATACACGGTATATTGTACCATATAGAAAAAGGGGTTTTTTTGGAATAAAATTCCAAAAATAACGGCGTGCCTTCCGTTAGTGTTATCTGGTTAGAGATTGCGACCTATTGAAATTTAAATTGAATTTAAACCGGCTCGAGGTCAATCTTACAAAAGAAGATTATTTCAAAGGTAACACACAAAAAGGTGAGCAGGTTGTCTGTATAGCTATTTCAAGAACTACCAAGTTCTATCATCAGCAGACTTTGCTAAAGAACTCCAGAATTGCAATAGCCATACCATGTCTTCAACGCTAAAACTAGTTGGGAATTACATTGCCAACTAAATGAAGCGAAAAAAGCTGGCGAAGCCTACAATACCGAAGACCACCTTTTGTGCATTACCCTTAGGCGCTATGAAATATTAGTGTAAGAGCTTCGCCCTTAACAAACTAAATTCAAGACCTGTTTCTTTTATACACGGTATATTGTACCATATAGAAAAAGGGGTTTTTTTGGAATAAAATTCCAAAAATAACGGCGTGCCTTCCGTTAGTGTTATCTGGTTAGAGATTGCGACCTATTGAAATTTAAATTGAATTTAAACCGGCTCGAGGTCAATCTTACAAAAGAAGATTATTTCAAAGGTAACACACAAAAAGGTGAGCAGGTTGTCTGTATAGCTATTTCAAGAACTACCAAGTTCTATCATCAGCAGACTTTGCTAAAGAACTCCAGAATTGCAATAGCCATACCATGTCTTCAACGCTAAAACTAGTTGGGAATTACATTGCCAACTAAATGAAGCGAAAAAGCTGGCGAAGCCTACAATACCGAAGACCACCTTTTGTGCATTACCCTTAGGCGCTATGAAATATTAGTGTAAGAGCTTCGCCCTTAACAAACTAAATTCAAGACCTGTTTCTTTTTATACACGGTATATTGTACCATATAGAAAAAGGGGTTTTTTTGGAATAAAATTCCAAAAATAACGGCGTGCCTTCCGTTAGTGTTATCTGGTTAGAGATTGCGACCTATTGAAATTTAAATTGAATTTAAACCGGCTCGAGGTCAATCTTACAAAAGAAGATTATTTCAAAGGTAACACACAAAAAGGTGAGCAGGTTGTCTGTATAGCTATTTCAAGAACTACCAAGTTCTATCATCAGCAGACTTTGCTAAAGAACTCCAGAATTGCAATAGCCATACCATGTCTTCAACGCTAAAACTAGTTGGGAATTACATTGCCAACTAAATGAAGCGAAAAAAGCTGGCGAAGCCTACAATACCGAAGACCACCTTTTGTGCATTACCCTTAGGCGCTATGAAATATTAGTGTAAGAGCTTCGCCCTTAACAAACTAAATTCAAGACCTGTTTCTTTTTATACACGGTATATTGTACCATATAGAAAAAGGGGTTTTTTTGGAATAAAATTCCAAAAATAACGGCGTGCCTTCCGTTAGTGTTATCTGGTTAGAGATTGCGACCTATTGAAATTTAAATTGAATTTAAACCGGCTCGAGGTCAATCTTACAAAAGAAGATTATTTCAAAGGTAAAGGTTAGTTTTTAGTAAAATTGTTTTCATATATATGGTCGATATTAAATAAATCGCATACGTTATGATATATTTTCATATGATATGAGAAATTTTGAATGTTGAGTAAATTTTTTTTTTTTTCATATAAATGGGCGATATTAAATAAATCGCATACGTTATGATATATTTTCATATGATATGAGAAATTTTGAATGTTGAGAAATTTTTTTTTTTTTTTCATTTATATGGGCGATATTAAATAAATCCCACACGTTATGTTATATTTTCATATGATATGAAAAATTTTAAGTGTTGAGTTAATTTTTTTTTTTTTTCATATAAATGGGCGATATTAAATAAATCCAATACGTTATGATATATATTTTCATATGATATGAAAAATTTTAAATGTTGAGTAAATTTTTTTTTTTTCATATATATGGGCGATATTAAATAAATCCCATACGTTATGATATATTTTCATATTTTTTTTTTTTTTTTAACGTTTAATATATATTTGTTGAATCTACTCTTAAATTAGAGCCTAACAACAAGTTTGAGATATTTTTCTTAGTCTACTAAATACTTAAGATAAATCCTGGGGATATTGCAGGTGGCCCTAATCACTTGTTATTGGGTTGGTCTGTCATTTCTTTTAAGACGAGTTCTATTATTAGTTCGCGTAAGGAAATTGGCAAGAACATTTGGGTGTGCATCCAGTTTCGCGGAATACTTTAGTTATTGAGTACCTATTTCAGATTTTACGCTAGGTATATTTAGATCATTTTGAATGTTGTCGTTTCGTATATACCACGGGGCCCCCGTGATTGATCTTAAAATCTTCGACTGCGCTCTTTGTATAATATCGACATTGCTGGTACTTGCATTTCCCCATAGTACGGCTCCGTAAGTCCAGATGGGTTTTGGTACGGAGTTGTATAGGAGGACTTTATACTCCAGACGTAGAGGGGACCGAGTATTGATGATCCAATGTAGGCTACTCGCTTTCAGTTTAAGCTGTGACTTTTTTGCTTCGATGTGCTTGCGCCAAGTTAGTCTTCTGTCTAGGTGGATGCCAAGGTAAGTGACATCCACGGCTTGAGGAACTGGTACGTTGTTTAGCATTAGAGCTGGACAGTTTCTTCTGTTAAGCGTAAATGTAACATGTTTGCATTTCTGCTCGTTGACCCGGATACGCCAGGTTGCTAGCCATTCCTTTACCACCTTAAGGTGTTCCTCTAGGTTTCCAGAGGCTTGTATTGGGCATTTGGATCTGCTAAGGATTGCCGTGTCATCGGCAAAAGTGGACGTTGTAAGTCCTAAACTCGTTGGTAAGTCTGCAGTGTACAGCAGGTAGAGCAATGGGCCGAGTACACTGCCTTGCGGTACACCAGCTTTGATCTCAAAATCAGCGGAGACGGAGCCATTACATATTACAGCGAATTTCCTTTTGTAAAGGTAAGATTCCATGAGTTTGTGTGTGTACTGTGGCAGTTTTTGCCGGATTTTGAACATCAGACCCTCCAGCCAAACTCTATCGAAAGCCTGGGCAACGTCGAGAAAGACAGCCCCACAGTATTCTTTTAGTTCGACTGCTGTTCGTATTTCGGATGTTATGCGATTGACTTGTTCAATTGTACCATGTTTTTCGCGGAAGCCAAACTGGTGTGAAGGGATTGTGTTCTCCGATGCCAGAAATGAGTTTAGGCGGATCTGCAGGACCTTTTCAAAAAGCGTCGAAAGACATGGCAGCAAACTAATTGGCCTATAGGATGATGGCTGGGTTTTGTCCTTTCCCACTTTAGGAATCAGGAATTAGGATGATAGTGGACTTTTTCCATGTTCTTGGGAAGTAGCCAATTTTTATTATAGCGTTGAACAGTTTGCAGATATATTGTATTGCAATGATAGGGAATTCTAGGATCATTTTCGGTGTGATTAGGTCATGGCCATGGGCTTTTTTCGGCTTTATGTGGTTTTTAATAACTGCAGTGATCTCGTCCGATTGGAGTTCCGAGTACTCACTATCTGTTAATGTGTTCGAAGGGGGAAGTACAGATGAGTTTGATGTTGGATTTGGCTGGAAAACCATTTTAAGATGTGTGGCAAATACGGATGCCCTCTCTTCGTCACTGCGGGCCCATCCACCGGTTGGACTCCTTATCAGTGAAATTGTCTCTGTAGGAGCGCTTAAAGTTGGGTGGGCTTTCCACAGAGGATGTTTAGTGCTGGTTGGACTGAGCTTTTCTATGTATTTCCTTTGAGCCCAGCTTTCCTCTTGTCTTAACGCCTTGGAGAGGTTGCGATTAGCTTGCCTTAGGCGAAGTTTTGCTGCTGGTGATCGAGTAATCTGCCATTCTCTTCTTAGACGTCGTTTTTCCGTTACTAATTGTTCTATCTGCCGGTTCGTAGGCCTGTCAACAGGTTTGGTGTAAGAAGAGGCATGTGGAGTAGAAACTCTTGCTGCAGCTCCCATCATCGACTCAAGTGCAGAGACGCACATATCAATGTCCTCTGCAGCATCCAGTTTCGGCGAACAGTCAATGTGGGCACTCATGTACATTTTAAATTTAAGCCAATTTGTTTTGTTGTTTGTAAGCCTATATGGGCGATCAAGTACTTGAGGTCTTGTTAATAATGTGAATCTAGCAGTGTTTCCGCAGTGATCCGATTACGTGGAATCCTCTTGGTTACTGCGAAATCAATCAAGTCAGGCACTTTCTGTGGATCTGTGGGCCAATAAGTAGGCCTACCCGGTGAGACGCAATCCATCTTATTGAGAGGGTTGACTATTGTGTTGTACAACTGCTTTCCTTTAGGATTTACCAGGCGAGATCCCCAGTGCGTATGTTTGGCGTTATAGTTCCCTGCTGCAATGAAGCGATCTCCGAGTGTGTTAAAGAAATCGGTAAATTCCTTTTCAGAGATTGAGAAGCGTGGTGGGCAGTACAGGGCAACCAATGTAGTGTTGCCGCAGCTGGTTTGGACGGTTATAGCAGTTGCTTGTAGGTGCTGTGTTTCAAATCTGTTGAGGAACGAGTGTTTTATACGGTTTTTGATTAGGATACCAGTCCCGCCATGAGCTTTTCCGTCTGGATGGTTTGTTGCGTAGAAGGTATATTTTGGTATTTGAAAATTATTTATATTTTGATATTAAATGTGTTTCCGAAATCAGCAAAACGTCGATTTCACTTGAGTCTAGGAATAGTTGCAGTTCATTTTTGTGCTTGGAGATGCCGTTAGCATTCCAAAGACATAGACGTAGGGAAGCCGTTATTTATTCTCGATAAGCTTCTGGATAAGCAGGTTTTGATTCCGCATCAGTTCGTGCATACAGTTTTGCATGAACGTCATAAAAGTGGTCATGTTTTGATTAAGTGAGATCAAAAGGGCCTCTAGACCACTTGGAGTTTGCTGGCCAAGCTCTGGTGCGCTAGGTTGCGGATTCTGTAGATGGCGGAGTGACGGGGTCTCTTTCGCGGGCTCCAATTGTTAGAGGTGTGGTTGTATTCCTGGCAGTTTTTACACTGCGGTGGTTGGCGTCTCTTATGGGGCTCCTCTACGGTGATTCTTCTGTGCAATGGAAGCTGTAGGTTGTAGATCGGGTGCACTTCATTTGGCTTTGACCGCTTTGCATCTGGTTGGAGCTCGATTTTAAAGAGCGGCTGTGCGACTTTGTTCCTGTTGATGATGTTGACAACGGACTTGACCGCAAACTCTTTTTCGACCAACGCGTCTGCTATTTCTTGAGTAGGGACCGATGGCTAATCCCCTTTAACACAACCTGGAGCCCTTTACTGCTTTTTAGTTGGTAAGTATAGAAGTTGATGTTAGCATTACGGAGGTACTTTTCGATGATGCGGAAATTGTCCTCAGTTTGGGCTTGACATTTAATTTCTTTAATGTTACCCCTATTGAGAGGGGTTACAACAAAGTTATTTGCCCCTACTGTTTCTACTAGCTTCGAAATCAGGGCGCTGCAGTTGGCTCCACGGATGTATAAAGGGGGTGGTCTAGCCGATTTACCTTTATCTACAGCGCCGGCTTGATCGTCTTGCTGATCGGCAAGAATTTTAAAACGATTCCCGCTAAGGGGTGCTACTCGTTCATTTGGTTAGGTTATTTTCGGCGTATTGCCACTTTTTTTCTTTTGCGGGCTTAGCATATCATATTTTCATATGATATGAAAAATTTTAAATGTTGAGTAAATTTTTTTTTTTTTCATATAAATGGGCGATATTAAATAAATCCCATACGTTATGATATATATTTTCATATGATATGAAAAATTTTAAATGTTGAGTAAATTTTTTGTTTTTTCATATAAATTATGAAGATGACAATTGGCACCGCCGTATTCATTTATTAAAGCTATATAAGTATATATAACATTTTTTTTCTTTTGACCTTTTAATAGGTACAGTAGGAATCTCTTTAAATATATATATTGCGTCACTAAAGAAATGACGATACATTTGGCTACCTAAAAAAAAAAGAGGATAGAAATGGACTTATTTTTTTATGAAATACTCTTCCATATAATAATAGTACATCAGCAATTTACAAAAAATCGAATCATCAAGCAAAGGATAATCTTCAGTGGATCGCAGTATGGCAGCTGCTCAACCACTTACAACACCTTGCCTGTTACAAAAGTCGTTTACAATTGATTCTAGACTTTGTCATTGTATTAAATAATGTTTTAATAAGTAACTAGCGCGGCATCAGGTGATCGAAGATCCTCCCAATTTACTATGTTACAAATAACATTGGCATCACATCCATTGTCGTTTATAAAATAAACTTTTAATGGTTTAGAAGCCATACAATGCAAATTGCCCCTTATTTATCATTGCAGTCCAGCACGGATACAACCTTAGAGGCGTTCAGGCATAATCCAACGGACGTAGCGTCATACCACTTTTCGCTCGAACAAGTATTGTGCCATTGGTCCGTACCTGCGGTTCCTCTCGTACTACGCAGGAATGCTGTCGCAACAACGTTTTGTCATTAGTAGGGTAAAACTAACCTGTCTCACGACGGTCTAAACCCAGCTCACGTTCCCTTGCATGGGTGAACAATCCAACGCTTGGTGAATTTTGCTTCACAATGATAGGAGGAGCCGACATCGAAGGATCAAAAAGCGACGTCGCTATGAACGCTTGGCCGCCACAAGCCAGTTATCCCTATGGTAACTTTTCTGACCACCTCTTGTTAAAAACTCTTTAAACCAAAAGGATCGATAGGCCGAGCTTATGCTGTCCCTGTGTGTACTGAACACCGAGATCAAGTCAGCATTTGCCCTTTTGCTCTATGTGTGGTTTCTGTCCGCACTGAGCTGGCCTTGGGACACCTCCGTTATTATTTGAGAGATGTACCGCCCCAGTCAAACTCCCTACCTGGCAATGTCCTTGAATTGGATCATACCTGAGTAATTGGAGTTATACCAAATATTTCAAATTGAAAATACATAAATGCACTCTCTCATTAAAGAATTTGTTTGCGATTATATAACAAACTCGTGATACTTTGATCAAGAAGCTTGCATCAAAACCCAATACCATAAGATATAATAAATATATCCGTATAATGGCTAGGAAATGATACACGTTCCATTTAATCAAGTAAGTAAGGAAACAATAAGAGTAGTGGTATTTCATTGGCGATATCAAACACAAGGAATAATATCTCCCACTTATTCTACACCTCTTATGTCTCCTTACACTGCCAGATTAGAGTCAAGCTCAAAAGGGTCTTCTTTCCCCGCTAATTATTCCAAGCCCGTTCCCTTGGCTGTGGTTTCGCTAGATAGTAGATAGGGACATGAAGTCTTATTTGTTTTTACGTGGCGTGTACCCATTAATAGGGTTTAACTACCACGGCACTCGAATAAGCCACAATTGTGACAAATAGTACACGTGACGATACAATGCGTCGCCAAACGCCCATTTGAGAACTGCTTTTGCAGTTTCTCTCCAGTGCCAGTTGAATGCCATGTTGGTCGGACATGACATTCCCTCTTGGGAGAGGCGAGGCCGACCTAAAAACCTCTGCTGGTCTTTGGGTGCAGCACCCGGTTGTTTGCAACTCCACATTTGAGTTAAACTCATCCCCGCATTTGGGTATTAAACCACAGCCACTACGATCTCCCACAAGGGGTCCAACCACAAAAGGTTAGTGGGCAAACTAGCCCATCCCGTAGTACCGAATCACAGTTCCGGTCGGCTGTTCGCAGTCGAGACTACTAACCATTTTCGTCCCCGCCAAACAGGAAATGGGTAAACCTCGCCGCTCGAATCGGCTACTGCTGAAAAATTTCAACAGCACCCAGGAAGCACCACTTGGAGGTTTCGAGTCGACTTGACCCGAATCACGACTTATGAATTACGGTATATCCAGACCCCTTCTGCGATCATCAGGCCCAAGCTTCCCAGTAGATAGGGACATGAAGTCGAGTTTATTTAACGTGACGTGTACCCATTAATAGGGTTTACAACCACGGTACTCTAATATGCCACACTTGTGACATATAGTACAGCGGGTCAAAAAAATGCGTCAACCAACGCCCTTTGGAGATACTGCTATTGCAGCGTCTCGTCAGTGCCTATTGAATGCCATGCTGTCGGACATGACACTCCCCCTGGGTAAGGAGCGAGGCCCATCTAAAACCTCTGCTGGTCTATGGGTGGTCTATGGGCAACCACAAAGGGTTAGTGGGCAAACTAGCCCATCCCGTAGTACCGAATCACAGTTCCGGTCGGCTGTTCGCAGTCGAGACTACTAACCATTTTCGTCCCCGCCAAACAGGAAATGGGTAAACCTCGCCGCTCGAATCGGCTACTGCTGAAAAATTTCAACAGCACCCAGGAAGCACCACTTGGAGGTTTCGAGTCGACTTGACCCGAATCACGACTTATGAATTACGGTATATCCAGACCCCTTCTGCGATCATCAGGCCCAAGCTTCCTAGTAGATAGGGACATGAAGTCGAGTTTATTTAACGTGACGTGTACCCATTAATAGGGTTTACAACCACACAATGACTCTCCCCGCATTTGGGTATCAAACCACAGCCACTACGATCTCCCACAAGGGGGCCAACCACTAATTGGGCTAGCCTTGGGCCACTAGCCCATCCCGTAGTACCGAATCACAGCTTCGGTCGGCTGTTCGCAGTCGAAACTACTAGCCATATGTGTCCTCGACAACACGGAATGGATCGTCCTCGACTCCCCCCAACTAGGGTTCGTCTACCAGATTGCAGCTTTGGCGGGCTGTTCGCAGTCAGAGACTACTAGCCATTTTAGTTCAACACGAACATGGAATGGATCATCCCCGACTCGCCCCTCATGGGGTTTGTCTACCAGATTTGCAGCTTTGGCGGGCTGTTCGCAGTCGAAACTACTAGCCATTTCTGTTCAGCACGAACAGGAAATGGATCATCCCCGACTCGCCCCTCATGGGGTTCGTCTACCAGATTTGCAGCTTTGGCGGGCTGTTCGCAGTCGAAACTACTAGCCATTTTAGTTCAACACGAACATGGAATGGATCATCCTCAACTCCTCCCTCATGGGGTTCGTCTACCAGATTGCAGCTTTGGCGGGCTGTTCGCAGTCAGAGACTACTAGCCATTTTTGTTCAACACGAACAGGAAATGGATCATCCTCAACTCCCCCGTCATGGGGTTCGTCTACCAGATGTGCAGCTTTGGCGGGCTGTTCGCAGTCGAAACTACTAGCCATTTTTGTTCACCTGAACAGGGAATGGATCATCCCCGAGTCACCCCGATGGGGGTTCATCTGCCAGATTAAAGCGCTCTGGTACGGCTTTGCAGTGTGTGTGAGGTACTGCTACCAGTTTTGGCCCGTCCGACCCGGCACTGGTTGATCCTGTGTCATTCGTCGCCGCCTTTTAAATGCCGCTCGCGCAAACAATTCCAACATCTGGAGCTGCTCCGGTGTGTCCAGGACCCGGGAAAAGTCCCAACGGGTATCCTCCCTTTTAACACCAAGTCCATCGAGGTCTCGCAAATCTGTGTAGAGTGGGCAAGCCGCTAGCACGTGCTGCCAGTCTTCCCAAAGCGCACCACATTGACATGTGGGCGTCCTACTCAGACTTCTCTCATACAGGAATGCATTCAGCGATCCATGGCCAGTCAGCAAGAATCCAGCGTGAAGTCCAAAACCAAAGTCCTTCCGGCTGAAGACGAAGCATGCGTCCGGGATAAACTCATGAGTCGGTCGACCGTGCTCATCGTCATCCCACCTGCGTTGCCACTCGCAGCACATTCATCTGCTTCCGATCCAGATTTGCCACATCCAGACCGAACAGCCAATCGCCTTCCTCCAACGGGTGGGAATGCTTCACCTTGTACCTAATCGCCAGTTGCCTGGCAACCAAGTCCAGCAAGCACCTGCAGTGCCACAGTGAACACTGTACGGCATACCGGCAGGCATCCCAAGAGCATGACCGTCTGGCAAGAGCAGAGGTGCCTCCTGGCGACCATCGTACTTGTTAACGTCAAGAATGTCTCGACCACGCGTTACTTTAACGCCCGAAAGTTTTACCGATACAAAAATAGAACATTTAGCACGAATTGATTTTAAACTTATTTATTACAAACTGAGTATAGAATAATTATGATGGTGTTTCTTAGATACAACAAATTATAAAGTTTATCCATATATATTAAGCCATAAGGCTCCTAGCCTCGAGCTTCGTTTCGTGCCAATTATCGGATGTGTATTTTAACGTATCGTTCCTGTGCAATTTTCTTCTATACTGACGCCTCGTCTCACTTCTTAGAGCTGGTTTCTGCCTCGATAAGTCAGGGTTGCATTCAGGTCGATACATACTAAGTCTAAAGGGAAAACGATCAGGGCTACCTAAATTCAGGGCATTGGCAGTAACGTACCGCCTCCACAACATCCCGCCTACCGTAAAACTACTCGGGAGTTTTACCCAAAACGTCTAATACAGCAAGCAAGCTTAGACACTGGTCGTTTTAAAATTCCGGCATTTGTTTGTACTTCAGCAACTCGTATTAGCCCATCTCTTGCTGGAATAACTTTCACGATGATTCCCCTTTTCCAGCTTGCCCTTGGTTGGTTTTCGTCACATATTATGACTAAGTCTCCCATCTTGATGGATCGAATCGGTGCGAACCACTTTGTTCGCTTTGTCAGAGTTGGTAGATATTCCCTTATCCATCGTTTCCAAAACGTATTTTTTAATTGTTGACAAATCCTATATTGTTTTCGATGACAAAAGTTGTCTTCCTCTCCAGGGGTTTGTGTCGAATTGGTTGTGCCAAGCAAGAAATGATTAGGTGTTAATGGACCTGGATCGTCTTTATCCACTGGAATGTGTGTAAGTGGTCTGCTATTTATGATATTTTCCGCTTCGATAAGCAAACTTCTAAGTGTTTCAACCTGGGGCGCCTTTTCTTGCAATGTTATTACCAAAACCTTTTTAACTGACTGAACTAGGCGTTCCCAACATCCTCCTGAACTTGGGTTTGCTGGACAATTGAACTTCCATTCTATGCCTTTATTTGCCATCTCTTCAGCGATGTAGTTCCAGTCAAATAGGTCTTTCACTTCCCTTATTAGACGATCAGCTCCAACAAAATTTGTTCCCATATCCGACCGTATTCTGATTGGTATACCACGCCTGTTTACGAAGTTTCGAATACATAAAATACATGCATCTGTAGACAAATCCGCTGCTAATTCCAAGTGTATAGCTCGTATGGTAAGGCACGTAAATAGAGCCACCCATCGCTTTTCATGTCGACGGCCGATCGTTACAGTAACTGGCCCAAAATACTCAAGTCCTACATAGGAAAACGGTCTTTGGTAAGGAGTGACACGATCGGTCGGTAACTGACCCATCAGAATCGCTTGCGGTTGAATTTTTCTATTTTTACAAAACTGGCAAACTGTTTTTGCCCTTTTTACAGCAGCTCGCAAGCATATTATCCAAAATTTTTGACGAATCTCAGTGATAATGAGTTCATCGTTTTGATGGTGGAATTTCTCGTGATACGATGTTACTATTAAATCAGTTAGTTTGTGTTTTTTGGGTAATATGATAGGTTGACGAGCACTTTGCGATAGTGATGTTGCATAGTCAAGCCTACCGTTGACCACTAAGATCCCGTCGGCATTCATCGTAGGAGTTAAAGAGAAGATGCTACTTTCATTTGATACGCATGAATTTGCTTGTAAATCAGCTAGTTCCTTATGATAGATTTCCTTTTGCATGATTTTTACTAATGTATTTTCTGCATCTTGCAATTCCCGCGAAGAAAGTGTTGTTACATCATTGTCACATTGACGTTTCAATATCCGTTGTTTAAATCTCAATATCCATCCCATTGTTCGCTTCAGTTTTAAATACTTAGAAAATCTGTTTAGGTCAATAATATTTTTATCAGAAGTTGTTAAATATACCCGTTTTACTTCAGAGGAATCGTTTTCAACGTAGATCTTTTCCTGTACTGGCCAGCTAGATTCATCCTTCAATAAAAATTCGGGGCCTCTTGTCCAAATATTACCTGGCTCGTACTTAATTTTGTTCTCGTGGCTTTATCGGCAGCATTTAAATGTGTTGGAACCCATCGCCAATCATTTTCGTTTGTTGTTTGCAGTATTTCATTTATACCGTGAGCCACAAATTGTTTATATTTCCGATGATCTGATTGAATCCAAGCTATGACAGTCTTTGAATCCGACCATAATGTATATTTCTGTACGTTAACAGAATGACTTTCCAGTATCAGAGTCTTAAGTCGGGTACCTAAAACCGCTGCCTGAAGCTCTAATCGGGGAACAGATAAAGTCTTTATTGGTGCGCATCTAGTTTTTCCCGCGACGAAAATTGTTTCGATAAGTCCATCAAGTATTATTCTCCAATAACCAACGGCAGCAAAGGCTTGTTCACTAGCATCTACAAAAATATGCAATTCTATGTTAGCTTGAGATGACATAAAATTTCGAGAGTAACATCTGTTTAATCTAAAACTCTTTACATTTTCGATTTGTAAGACCCAATTTTTGAAACGAATAAATAATTCTTCTGGGATCAAATCATTCCAGTGAATGCCTGACCTCCAGACATCCTGAATCAATATTTTTCCATGAATCGTCAGGTCGGCTAACATCCCTAATGGATCATAGATAGACATGACCAAGCTTAGAAGCTGCCTCTTTGTTGGACAATTTTCAGCTTTAAGTATGCTTTGTTCCACGCGATTCATTTTTAAGTCAAAAGTAAATTGGTCTATGTTGTTGTACCAATACATTCCCAATACCTTATCGACAGCCTTCTTATCCATACTTACTGGTAACTTATCAGTTTTATTTTTCTCTTCTTTATTCAATTTGTTTTGTACCCACTTCGAGTTTGAAACAAAGCCTCTTAGTTCAAAGTGAGCTAATTCATGCACCCTTTTTACTTCAGAGCTTATGTCGTATGCCTTTTGCTCAGATACAAAGCTTGCTACAAAGTCATCAACGTAATGATTATTTTGTATTGCATCAATTACTTCCTTTGAACTCGTACTGTTTTGCGCGTTTATATTTTTTACATATTGAGCACAACACGGAGAACAAGTGGCTCCGAATATCATGACCGTCATCTTATAAGTATCGACTTCTCTTGTTGTGTCACCATGTCTCCATAAAAACCGTAAGCAATCCTGATCTTCCTGTCGAACTCGCACCTGCAAGAACATTTCCTTGATATCTGCACAAACTGCCACTGCTCCTTGTCGAAATTGGAATAAAATTTGAGTCAATGGCGGATTTTCATCGGGTCCTTTTAATAATCTTGAATTCAATGAAACTTCTTCGATTGAGGCTGCTGCGTCGAATACTAGTCGTAGCTTTCCTGGTTTGTTCACGTTGTAAACGGCGAAATGAGGTAGATACCATGTCTTAGAACTGGTTACACAAGTTTGAAGTTTTGTCATTTTGACGGCATATCCTTTCTTCACAAAGTCCATAATGGCTTCATCGTAGGTCTTTACGCTGTTTGAGCGAATAATTTTATGCTCTATTAATTGGAGTCTTTTCAAAGCCATACTGTAACTGTCGGGAAGATTTAATGTTTCTTTTGACCATAACAATCCGGTTTCATATTCTCCTTCTAATTTTACTGTTGTGCTTTGAAGTATCTCTTTAGCTCGAATTATGTCAGCGGACTCTACAGACTTAATATACGGCCGTACTCCAAAATTCTCAGTTGTGAAATAATCTGCCATCGAATCGTGCATTTCCCTGTTCATTTGATCCTCCAAAGAATTCGCATGAAATACTGATGTCACTAACGGGTTTGTATTAGAATGGTCTGCTCTTGATCCAAAGATCACCCATCCCAAAGGTGTTTTTGATGCCACTAGTCTTGGACCGATATCAACGCTTCGTATAGTCTTGACCAGGTGGGTATTATCTATGCCGATCAGTAGGTTTGGCATCTGTGTAACTTGCTATTGGGAGGTTCGCAACTCGAATATACTCTTCCGCTAATGTTTGATGATCCATTGATTGTAGAGGTAATTCCAGATCAGGGATTGTAGTGCCTTTTAACTGTAACCAATTTTTATTTCCATTAATACCTCTTATTTTTAGATGACATACTGTCGTATTCAAGTTAATGGCATGATTCTTAATCCAATTTAATGTTAACCGATCCATGTTTTCTTTTACCCCTAGCTTTTTAGCTAAATTCTCGTTAATTAACGTTACGTTGGAACCCTCGTCCAAAAACGCGAACGTTTTAACTAATGTATTCTGCGGGCCCATTATTTCGACTGGCAGGACTTTAACTAACAACCTTTTCATGCTAGATTTGACTGTATGTGTCGCTGCTTCTGCTTTATCTTCTTCTACCGTCTGTCCATTAGGATTGTGCAACGATTTGTGATGTGAACTCTTGCAGCCACTGATGTTACATCTTCGTTTGAACTTACAGGATATCATATTGTGGTTGCGTTTTAGACAGCTGAAACAAACCCCTAATTTCTTGACCATGTTCCACTTTTCATTTACATCAGCCTTTACATATACATCGCATTCAGACAAAGAGTGGTCACCATTACATTCGGTGCAAACTTTTGTATATTTCTTATCCTTCTTTTGATATTCGCCAGTATTTGTTTGCATTACCCGTTTTGGATTGTGACGACAATCACCTTTTGAAGTGGGTCTGTTCGAAGTTGTCATTAATGTTACCTTCGCAATCGTTCTTGCTATACTATTTAACCAATTACTAAAATCCATCAAATTGGCGTATGGATATATTTGAGATGAAATCTCTTGCCACTGCATGCGTTTTGACATTGGCATTTTTGAAACTAATTGATCCAGCAAAGATGGATTTTGCAGGTGTAATACTGCATTTGAAGATTGCAAAAATATGACCAAATTTTTTACCTTTGTGGCAAATGGAATCATCCTTTCTAGATTATTCTCTGGGATTTGGGGTATATCATTGACCATTTCTAGCTGACTTTTAATAAGCAACTCTGGTCTTCCGTACATAAACTGTAGGTGCTCGATAATATGTGGCACGTTTGCCGGATTCACTAATAGCCCTTTTACCTCCTCTTTTGCCGCTCCCTTTAAGCTCTTCTGTAAACGTATTACATTTTCCAGTTGGGTATAACCATAAGCAGCGGAGGATTCTATGAACATTGTAATAAATACTGGCCAATCTTCTGCCCTACCACTAAATTCTGGCAGATCCATAATTCTGTGCCCCGACATATAATTATGTGGGTATTGTCCCTGACTAGCCTGACCAACCCGAACGCAACCCGTAACATTACCAGACTCACCCGTACCAACATTAATGGGGAAAGGTTCGTAGACACCAGATATTCCAGAAACAAAAATGGCATTTTGTTTTGTGTAGCACCATCATCGGTAGCACCCTGTGTGCCACTCGAAGCATGCGGAGCGCCCATTATGGCTCCATGACGTTGTGCACCGTCCAAGTTTGCAGCACCCTGTGTCCCGCCCAAAGCATGCGGAGCGCCCATTATGGCTCCATGACGTTGTGCACCGTCCAAGTTTGCAGCACCCTGTGTGCCGCCCAAAGCATGCGGAGCGCCCATTATGGCTCCATGACGTTGTGCACCGTCTATATTTGCAGCACCCTGTGTGCCGCCCAAAGCATGCGGAGCGCCCATTATGGCTCCATGACGTTGTGCACCGTCTATATTTGCAGCACCCTGTGTGCCGCCCAAAGCATGCGGAGCGTCCATTATGGCTCCATGACGTTGTGCACCGTCTATATTTGCAGCACCCTGTGTGCCGCCCAAAGCATGCGGAGCTCCCATTATGGCTACATGACGTTGTGCACCGTCCAAGTTTGCAGCACCCTGTGTGCCGCCCAAAGCATGCGGAGCGCCCATTATGGCTCCATGACGTTGTGCACCGTCTATATATGCAGCACCCTGTGTGCCACCCAAAGCATGCGGAGCGCCCATTATGGCTCCATGACGTTGTGCACCGTCTATATATGCAGCACCCTGTGTGCCACCCAAAGCATGCGGAGCTTTCATTATGGCTCCATGACGTTGTGCACCGTCCAAGATAGCAGCACCCTGTGTGCCGCCCAAAGCATGAGTCTTCTCCAATTCTGAAATGCAGTCAGTTATAGATTCATTAGCAATTTTTAAATTAACTATTTCACTTTGCACTAAATGAATTTCTTGTATTTGTTGTTCTTGTCCATTGTGGATAGCTTCAATTTTTGAACTTTGTGACGCAATTTGTTCTTGTAATTGCGTCATCATTCTTTGCACACTTTACAATATATTCGTATTGTCTTCTCTGTCTTTTGGCGCTTTGCTTTTATTGGAAGCGTCTCTTTCTATCTCGCTCTCTCCCGCGGTAGACTCGTTTACCGCCGATTTCGGCGTTTCCATCGCGTCCATATTGATACGCTTTTTTCTCCCGCGCGTTTTCATTTTATTGCTCATATTTTACATTTCTAGTCAATTCCGACACCATCAAAGCACTTTTACATATTATTTAAGTTAAAATAAAGAATGTTAACGTCAAGAATGTCTCGACCACGCGTTACTTTAACGCCCGAAAGTTTTACCGATACAAAAATAGAACATTTAGCACGAATTGATTTTAAACTTATTTATTACAAACTGAGTATAGAATAATTATGATGGTGTTTCTTAGATACAACAAATTATAAAGTTTATCCATATATATTAAGCCATAAGGCTCCTAGCCTCGAGCTTCGTTTCGTGCCAATTATCGGATGTTTATTTTAACGTATCGTTCCTGTGCAATTTTCTTCTATACTGACGCCTCGTCTCACTTCTTAGAGCTGGTTTCTGCCTCGATAAGTCAGGGTTGCATTCAGGTCGATACATACTAAGTCTAAAGGGAAAACGATCAGGGCTACCTAAATTCAGGGCATTGGCAGTAACGTACCGCCTCCACAACAGTACTCTTAACCGCGGAATACCACACTGAGGCACCAAATAGCGCACAAGGCACCATGAGTCCAGCATACACAGTGCGTCTGGATCGGGGACTGAGACCCCTGAAATAGGCGAAGGCAAGGTTTGACTTCAAGTGATTTATTGGGGCCGCAAGCCCGGTATTTATAGGAGAACATTTACATTGGTCTTATGGCTAGTGTCCTTAACGGTACTTAAAGCTAAACATTATGCTTAAGTTCTAATTACGTATAATCTTATGCTTAAGTTCTAATTACGTATTATCTGTTCCTAAAAGTATGTGGCCTATGTGCTATTCATAAAAGTATACTACACCTCCTTTTTTCAAAAAGAAAAATTTATATTTTTCTCATATCCTGTTTATATTATTTTTATTCTATCTAAATGTACTGTTTGCTTTTTGTTTTTATCATCTGCTATTACTATATTATTGTTAGGACCTATGCTCTGTATTGTATATTTGCCTGTGTATTTGTTATCTAATTTATGTCCTGTATCATTTTTTAAAAGTATTTCTTGTCCTTCAGTTAGCGATACTTTTTTTTGTGTTTTTATCATATGTTTCTTTTTGTAATGCTTTAAATTTTTCGATGAGCAGTTTCGCTCTATTTTGTGCTATTTGTAATTTAAATTTTATTTCTTTATTGAAATCATCAATGTTGTAAATGGGTTCTACCGTTTCAGACGAGAATGGGACAGTTTTAGGATGTTTTGCAAAGACTAGTTCAAAAGGTGCATAACCATGTACGGTAGATGGAGTGGTGTTAAAGCAATACTTTTATATCTAGCAATATCTAGCATACTGCTAGATATTCATCCCAATCGTCTTTTTTTATGGATATATATGACCTGATGTACTCACTGAAAGTTCTATGGCTTCTTTCTACTGTTCCAAGAGTTTGATGATGGTGCGCCGTGGAGTTAATTTTATTTATGTTAAAATTTTTGCAAAGTTCTTTTAGTATTGAATTCATATATTCTGTTCCCATGTCTGTTAGAATTGTTTTCACTGAACCGTAAATTAAAATGAATTTTTCAAATATTGCCTTTGCAACCGCTTTTGCACTTTTGTTTGGTATTGGTATTGATATGAGGTATTTGGACAGATCGCAGATAATAGTAACTGCGTATTCATTACCGTTCATTGTTTTTGGTAATGGTCCAATTGTATCTATTATTATTGTGTCAAAAGTGGTTGCAGGGGTTGGTGTTATGACCAATGGGGAGTGGTTGTGTCTGGTTACTTTGGCTAGTTTGCACTTTTCGCAATTTTTGATGTATGTTGCAACATCCCGAGACATATTTTTCCAAAAGAAATCTCTTTTTATTTTTCCTAGTGTTCTGTTTACCCCGCAGTGACCTCCCTCTATTGGGTCATTATGATATTTATTTAATGTATTTCTTATTTCTTCTTTATTTGTTATTACTTTTACTTGAGGTAGAACTGCTATTTCTAAATGTTTTAATGTGTCTTTTCCTTTTTGTTTTAGTTCATTAGGTGTAAGTGACCTAAATAGTTTTTCTGACATGTCTATCTTCAGTTTATAGATTTTTTGAGCACCGGCTTCTTTTTCAAGCCTTGGAAGGAATCGATCTAGATCTATTCTTCCACTAATGATCAAATCGCCTATGTTGAAGGAGAGTAATTTTTCTTTATTTTTGGTAATAAAACATTTGCATTTTTTGAATTTAATTTGCGCGTATTTTTTGGCTTCGTTAGGATTTATTATTTCATATATTCTTGGTGTTTCTATTCTGTTATTGTTAAATTTGTTTTCCTTATGTATTAATTTTTTTGTTTCTGATCTTGTTGCTACTTTAAGTATTTTATTAGTTTCTATGTTTTTTATATTTTCAAATTCAATTCTTGAGAGAGCATCCGCTGCGAAATTTTCTTGTCCCCTGATGTATTCTATAGTAAAATCGAACTCTTCTAAATCTAGCCTTATTCTAGTAAGCTTTGACGATGGGTTTTTTAGAGAAAATAGGTATGTTAATGGCTGATGGTCAGTTCTGATTAGGAATTTTTTTCCGTATATGTATGGTTTGAAATATTGAATTGCCCAATGTATTGCTGTTAATTCTTGCTCGATTGTTGACTTATTGTTTTCGCCTTTTGTAAATGCCTTAGATGCATATGATACGGGTAATTGGAGTCCATCAAATTCTTGGCTGAGGACGGCTCCACATGCGATCTTGCTTGCATCAGTTGTGATACAGAATTTTTTATTAAAATCTGGATATTGGAGTATTTGTGGGCTTAATAATTTGTTTTTTAGGTATTCAAAAGCTGCTTGACAGTTTGCATCCCAGTTAAATTCTACATTTTTCCTAGATAATCTATTGATAAATTGTGCACGGTATGCAAAGTTTGGAATGAATCTACGGTAGTAATTACAGAATGCTACAAATCTTTTGGCTTCGTCGCCATTCTTGGGAGTCGGGTAATCTTGAATCGTTTTGAACTTACAGAGCTTGCTGCGATCAGAAAGCTTTATGTGTGCTTGCAAGCTTTGTGAAATTTACTTGAGCTTTTTTTGCTTTTTTTTTTTTTTTTTTTTTTTTTTTAGAAGCTGATCGTTTGACTTCAAGTGATTTATTGGGGCCGCAAGCCCGGTATTTATAGGAGAGCATTTACATTGGTCTTATGGCTAGTGTCCTTAACGGTACTTAAAGCTAAACATTAAGCTTAAGTTCTCATTACGTATAATCTTATGCTTAAGTTCTAATTACGTATTATCTGTTCCTAAAAGTATGTGGCCTATGTGCTATTCATAAAAGTATACTACACCCCAGTCAACCCTCAGAACGCCACTGAGTGCACCACTGACTCCAGCCAACTTACCGCGTAATCCTGCGATGTGCGGCTGAAAACTAAGCCGCTCGCCGACTGTGATGCCCAGGTATCAGTATTGTGTTACATACCGTAGGCCTGCTCCTGCAAACTCTACAAAGGGTGACCTAGAAGCGGCCAATCTCCCTTTAAGTAACATCATTGCCGTCTTGCTGGTCGAAATCGAAACTCCGACTTCAGCTCCCCAGGCTCCCACGACGGACATCAGCTCCTTTCCACGACGTTCCAGCTCGGCTCTCGACCTTCCCTCGACGAGGACCAGCAGATCGTCTGCATACGCACTGAATACACACAGGGGCTCCAAACGTTGGAGCAGCACATCCAACATAGTGTTCCAAATAAATGGTCCACTGATGGATCCCTGCGGACATCCTCGAGTGACCTCCACGTCAACCTCTCCGAATCTGCTGGTCATCCTCGCTTTTCTGCCACTGAAGAAGCTTCTCCATAAGCTGGCTTCCTGGCATCCCGCGTCGATCAAGCGGCGCATCACAGCGCTCCACTCAACGTTGTCGAAGGCACCCTTAAAATCCACGAAAAGACCCAACACGTATACCGCCTGGCTGGCGGCAACGCTGGCCTTTACGTGGTGCCAGGCATCCTCAACACAGCGTCCAGGTCGAAAGCCGAATTGCCATATATTTCCTTCCGGAAGCACCTCTTTCATCCGATTCACCATGATCCCCTCTAGCACCTTGCCAAACACTGGCAGCAGGCACATGCCCCGATAGGAAGCTGGATCACTCCTTTCCTTATCGGGGCCCTTGAGGAGCGCCACTACTCTCGGGCATTTCCACTCAAGGGGAAAGTATCCCTCTGCCACACAGCGAGATAACAACGCTGTTATGTGCTCGGGGATAGCACGCCATACTGCCTTGCAGATACCACCTGTGATGCCGTCCAATCCGGGAGAGCGCCTGCTCTTCAACCGGGCGACGCATACTCCGATCTCGAAGGCTTCGAGAACCGGTGTAGCTCCGCTTGGAATGACAATGTCGTCACTCGCTGCCGCAACTGGGAAGAAGTTACGGAGGAGGAGACTCGCGCAGTCGTGCCAGGTTACGACCGGCCTGCCATCCTCGCGAAGGCATCCCAACTCTGTGGACCGCTTTCGTCCTCGGCAAATCTTGTACGCATGCCCCCATGGGTCATCTCTGTGGTCTCCAACGAAGTTCCGCCAATGGTCCTCCTTCGTTTTTAGGATGAGCTTCTTGAACTCGCGGACCGCCGTCCGCAGATGAGTTGCAAGAAACTGCGCAGATTCGTTCCCTCTGCGCCTAGCATCCTGGAGCCTCCGCCTAAGTCTCCTGACTTCATGACGTTTTGTACTCAGCTCAGTGGACGACCACTTCACCTTTCCAGCGGCTCGCGACGTTCTGCGACCTAGCACCCTGTCGCACGTAGACTGTACGGCAAGGCGTAGCGCAGACACCGAGGAGTCCAACGGCGACATCCTGATGTGCTCCAACGGAAGGTGCTCCCGAATTTCCTCTACCAGTTCAGAGTCGAACAACCGCCAGTTAGCATTCCTGAGCTTCCAGGACGGCACAGGAGCATATGTGCTCTCAACTGTGTCTGGGGAAAGCGTCACCACAACAGTGATAATGTTGTGGTCGCTCATCTCCCACTCATCCACACTCCAGTCATACGCGGCCCACGCAGACGCTGCTTCGCTAACGATTGTTACGTCAATATCGCTCTGTCCACGGCGATTATCGAACGTGTACACCTCGCTGAATCTGTTGACGACTCCGGCTCGGCTTGCGAGAATCCAATCCTCTAGCTGCTCACCCCGTCTGTAGTTCGGCTGGCCACGATAGCTATCGTAGCGTTTACAGAACCACAACGGAGATACAGCGTTTGCATCTAGGCAGAGAATGACCGGAGTACTGCTCGCCAGTAGCAATATGGCATCCATGTACTGGAAAGCGCCTATCAACTCAGCATGTGCATGGCAGTAAAGTGAGGTCAGGTAAATAGAGCCAAATTTACCCGTGACCCTCACGCATACTCCAGACTCGGTGATTAGCGACTCGACCGGTAGGCAGATGGCATCTGGATCGTCGATGATGACGGCAGAGTTCCTTCGGTGTCCCTCGAAGATTCGACTACCGAAAATTTTCATCCCGGCTGGGAATCCAATTATTCGGCCATCCAAGTCTGTGTGGGGCTCCTGCAGCAACGCAAAGGAGTGGCCGAAACCTCGCATACGCACACCGATATCGATGCACGCAACGCGACCCCGACCACAATTGGCTTGGATGAAGCTAAACATTCCATTAAAGCGGCAATTCCGGCAGTCCACCGGATTCTCGCACTTCCAGATCTTGTGGCCCTTCTGACCACATCGGAAGCATGTCGCCTCTGTTGCACCACACTGGGCCACCTTATGGTCGTAGCCTGCGCATCTGTGGCATACGTGGGTCCTTACGATCCAGCGGAACCTGTAGCTGAACCACTGGATGTAGAACCTCTCACGGCCTTCCAGCAAGAACGCAATCGAGTCGTCTACCTCGATGGAGACTTTCACTCTCTTGCCTTCTTGCGCGACCCAGGGCTTTGACACCATGTGCACTGCCTTTTTAAAGGACTCTACCGTCATCTCTTTGAAGTTGTTTTCATACAACTGCTGCATGAAGACCTCCCGGGTGAGTTTGGTGTCAACCTCCATCACCTTCAGGGAAGGTCTTGCCGCCTTCTTCTGTGTGAACATTCAGTCCAACTTCTGCGAACTTCTTATTCGCTACCACCCGCTGTATTTCCACAACCGACGGGGCGCTTTCAACAGAGCGTTCCTGAGGGTCAGCGATGTCGCGAACTCCTCCAATAGTCTGATAGCAGACGATAGCTGCGATGCAGCTACTGGCTCCATGTCAATCATGGCATTTCTAATGGCTTGCCCTGAGGCGCCAATCTCTGCGAGAATCGCAGACGAGCCACCGGCGACAATTCGCCACGCTCCGCTTCGCGGTATCTCCGTCTCGGCTGGTCCAGCGGCTGGACTTTCGACAGCTTCAGGAGAAGCAGCAGCGGCGGCAGCCTTACGTTTGGTTGGCTTCACGGGGGGCGCGGGCATGGACACGATGTCCAGATGCGGCTTTTTCGCGACGGGGGCGACTTGCTCCACCACCGGCGACGAACGAGCCGAGCGAGCCTTCGCTTTCCGCGCCTTCTTTTCCCGCTTACCGACGACGACCGTCATCTCGGCGCCCGACTCGTCAACGGTGTCACTACCAATGACATTCATCGACTCCGCGGCCGACTCAACACACGACGTAGCGCTGCGGGCGCTTTCAACAACGCTGGAAGCGCTCATCACGCTGATGGTGCTTCCACTGCGTTTCATGGATCCGTCCATGACAACGTCTCTACACGAATAGTTCGTGTCACGAAAAAATTCGAAAAAATTTTTCCGTGTCACGCACGAACTATCGGCTCACGCACGAGTCCGATCACGCACGCCGAAAACCGCACTTGGCCCTTTTAGCGAGGGCGCACTGTACTAGCACTCTTCTCGAGTGTCCACTGTACTTGAGCACGTGCTCACACACACACTTGCACTGTCACTCACACGCACAGTCTCAACTGGTTAACAAGTTACCGTTGCTTGGCACACTAATCCACTTGTTTACGACAAGTGAGCACTTCACCGTTTCAATCGGTGTCTCTGTCTTGCACTTTTCCACTGTTTCTTTTGCGTTTGATTTTCGCAACTGACACTACCGCGACACAACCGCACGCAACGACAGTCCAAACAAGACTGAGTAGCTAGGGACATGAAGTCTTATTTGTTTTACGTGGCGTGTACCCATTAATAGGGTTTAACTACCACGGCACTCGAATTTGTGGCTTATTGGAATATTGTGACAAATAGTACATGTGACGATACAATGCGTCGCCAAACGCCCATTTGAGAACTGCTTTTGCAGTTTCTCTCCAGTGCCAGTTGAATGCCATGTTGGGCGGACATGACATTCCCTCTTGGGAGAGGCGAGGCCGACCTAAAACCTCTGCTGGTCTTTGGGTGCAGCACCAGGTTGTTTGCAACTCCACATTTGAGTTAAACTCATCCCCGCATTTGGGTATTAAACCACAGCCACTACGATCTCCCACAAGGGGTCCAACCACAAAGGGCTAGTGGGCAAACTAGCCCATCCCGTAGTACCGAATCACAGTTCCGGTCGGCTGTTCGCAGTCGAAACTACTAACCATTTTCGTCACCGCCAAACAGGAAATGGGTAAACCTCGCCGCTCGAATCGGCTACTGCTGAAAAATTTCAACAGCACCCAGGAAGCACCACTTGGAGGTTTTGAGTCGACTTGACCTGAATCATGACTTATGAATTACGGTACATCCAGGCCCCTTCTGCGATCATCAGGCCCAAGCTTCCCAGTAGATAGGGACATGAAGTCGAGTTTATTTAACGTGGCGTGTACCCATTAATAGGGTTTAACTACCACGGCACTCGAATAAGCCACAATTGTGACAAATAGTACACGTGACGATACAATGCGTCGCCAAACGCCCATTTGAGAACTGCTTTTGCAGTTTCTCTCCAGTGCCAGTTGAATGCCATGTTGGTCGGACATGACATTCCTTCTTGGGTGAGGCGAGGCCGACCTAAAACCTCTGCTGGTCTTTGGGTGCAGCACCCGGTTGTTTGCAACTCCACATTTGAGTTAAACTCATCCCCGCATTTGGGTATTAAACCACAGCCACTACGATCTCCCACAAGGGGTCCAACCACAAAGGGCTAGTGGGCAAACTAGCCCATCCCGTAGTACCGAATCACAGTTCCGGTCGGCTGTTCGCAGTCGAGACTACTAACCATTTTCGTCACCGCCAAACAGGAAATGGGTAAACCTCGCCGCTCGAATCGGCTACTGCTGAAAAATTTCAACAGCACCCAGGAAGCACCACTTGGAGGTTTCGAGTCGACTTGACCCGAATCATGACTTATGAATTACGGTACATCCAGGCCCCTTCTCCGATCATCAGGCCCAAGCTTCCCAGTAAATAGGGACATGAAGTCTTATTTGTTTTACGTGGCGTGTACCCATTAATAGGGTTTAACTACCACGGCACTCGAATAAGCCACAATTGTGTCAAATAGTACACGTGACGATACATTGCGTCGCCAAACGCCCATTTGAGAACTGCTTTTGCAGTTTCTCTCCAGTGCCAGTTGAATGCCATGTTGGTCGGACATGACATTCCCTCTTGGGTGAGGCGAGGCCGCCTAAAACCTCTGTTGGTCTTTGGGTGCAGCACCCGGTTGTTTGCAACTCCACATTTGAGTTATTTAATTCATCCCCGCATTTGGGTATCAAACCACAGCCACTACGATCTCCCACAAGGGGTCCAACCACAAAGGGCTAGTGGGCAAACTAGCCCATTTCGTAGTACCGAATCACAGTTCCGGTCGGCTGTTCGCAGTCGAAACTACTAACCATTTTCGTCACCGCCAAACAGGAAATGGGTAAACCTCGCCGCTCGAATCGGCTACTGCTGAAAAAATTCCAACAGCACCCAGGAAGCACCACTTGGAGGTTTCGAGTCGACTTGACCTGAATCACGACTTATGAATTACGGTATATCCAGACCCCTTCTGCGATCATCAGGCCCAAGCTTCCCAGTAGATAGGGACATGAAGTCGAGTTTATTTAACGTGACGTGTACCCATTAATAGGGTTTACAACCACGGTACTCTAATATGCCACACTTGTGACATATAGTACAGCGGGTCAAAACAATGCGTCAACCAACGCCCTTCGGAGATACTGCTATTGCAGCATCTCGTCAGTGCCTATTGAATGCCATGCTGTCGGACATGACACTCCCCCTGGGTAAGGAGCGAGGCCCATCTAAAACCTCTGCTGGTCTATGGGTACAGCACCCGGTTGTGTAACGCAACTCCACGCTGAGTCCAATGACTCTCCCCGCATTTGGGTATCAAACCACAGCCACTACGATCTCCCACAAGGGGGCCAACCACTAATTGGGCTAGCCTTGGGCCACTAGCCCATCCCGTAGTACCGAATCACAGCTTCGGTCGGCTGTTCGCAGTCGAAACTACTAGCCATATGTGTCCTCGACAACACGGAATGGATCGTCCTCGACTCCCCCCAACTAGGGTTCGTCTACCAGATTGCAGCCTTGGCGGGCTATTCGCAGTCAGAGACTACTAGCCATTTTAGTTCAACACGAACATGGAATGGATCATCCCCGACTCGCCCCTCATGGGGTTTGTCTACCAGATTTGCAGCTTTGGCGGGCTGTTCGCAGTCGAAACTACTAGCCATTTCTGTTCAGCACGAACAGGAAATGGATCATCCCCGACTCGCCCCTCATGGGGTTCGTCTACCAGATTTGCAGCTTTGGCGGGCTGTTCGCAGTCGAAACTACTAGCCATTTTAGGCAAACCACTAGCACGTGCTGCCAGTCTTCGCACAGCGCACCACATTGACATGTGGGCGTCCTACTCAGACTTCTCTCATACAGGAATGCATTCAGAGATCCATAGCCAGTCAGCAAGAATCCAACGTGAAGTCCAAAACCAAAGTCCTTCCGGCTGAAGACGAAGCATGCGTCCGGGATAAACTCATGAGTCGGTCGACCGTGCTCATCGTCATCCCACCTGCATTGCCACTCGCAGCACATACGTTCGTCTAGCATCGCCTTCATCTGCTTCCGATCCAGATTTGCTACATCCAGACCGAACAGCCAATTGCCTTCCTCGAGGGGGTGGGAATGCTTCACCCTGTACCTAATCGCCAGTTGCCTGGCAACCAAGTCCAACGGGGGGGCTCCAGCAAGCACCTGCAGTGCCACAGTGGACACTGTACGGCATACCGGCAGGCATCCCAAGAGCATGACTCTCTGGCAAGAGCAGAGGTGCCTCCTGGCGACCATCGTACTCTTAACCGCGGAATACCACACTGAGGCACCAAATAGCGCACAAGGCACCATGAGTCCAGCATACACAGTGCGTCTGGATCGGGGACTGAGACCCCAGTCAACCCTCAGAACGCGACTGAGTGCACCACTGACTCCAGCCAACTTACCGCGTAATCCTGCGATGTGCGGCTGAAAACTAAGCCGCTCGCCGACTGTGATGTCCAGGTATCGGTATTGTGTTACATACCGCAGGCCTGCTCCTGCAAACTCTACAAAGGGTGACCTAGAAGCGGCCAATCTCCATTTAAGTAACATCATTGCCGTCTTGCTGGTCGAAATCGATACTCCGACTTCAGCTCCCCAGGCTCCCACGACGGACATCAGCTCCTTTCCACGACGTTCCAGCTCGGCTCTCGACCTTCCCTCGACGAGGACCAGCAGATCGTCTGCATACGCACTGAATACACACAGGGGCTCCAAACGTTGGAGCAGCACATCCAACATAGTGTTCCAAATAAATGGTCCACTGATGGATCCCTGCGGACATCCTCGAGTGACCTCCACGTCAACCTCTCCGAATCTGCTGGTCATCCTCGCTTTTCTGCCACTGAAGAAGCTTCTCCATAAGCTGGCTTCCTGGCATCCCGCGTCGATCAAGCGGCGCATCACAGCGCTCCACTCAACGTTGTCGAAGGCACCCTTAAAATCCACGAAAAGACCCAACACGTATACCGCCTGGCTGGCGGCAACGCTGGCCTTTACGTGGTGCCAGGCATCCTCAACACAGCGTCCAGGTCGAAAGCCGAATTGCCATCTATTTCCTTCCGGAAGCACCTCTTTCATCCGATTCACCATGATCCCCTCTAGCACCTTGCCAAACACTGGCAGCAGGCACATGCCCCGATAGGAAGCTGGATCACTCCTTTCCTTATCGGGGCCCTTGAGGAGCGCCACTACTCTCGGGCATTTCCACTCAAGGGGAAAGTATCCCTCTGCCACACAGCGAGATAACAACGCTGTTATGTGCTCGGGGATAGCACGCCATACTGCCTTGCAGATACCACCTGTGATGCCGTCCAATCCGGGAGAGCGCCTGCTCTTCAACCGGGCGACGCATACTCCGATCTCGAAGGCTTCGAGAACCGGTGTAGCTCCGCTTGGAATGACAATGTCGTCACTCGCTGCCGCAACTGGGAAGAAGTTACGGAGGAGGAGACTCGCGCAGTCGTGCCAGGTTACGACCGGCCTGCCATCCTCGCGAAGGCATCCCAACTCTGTGGACCGCTTTCGTCCTCGGCAAATCTTGTACGCATGCCCCCATGGGTCATCTCTGTGGTCTCCAACGATGTTCCGCCAATGGTCCTCCTTCGTCTTTAGGATGAGCTTCTTGAACTCGCGGACCGCCGTCCGCAGATGAGTTGCAAGAAACTGCGCAGATTCGTTCCCTCTGCGCCTAGCATCCTGGAGCCTCCGCCTAAGTCTCCTGACTTCATGACGTTTTGTACTCAGCTCAGTGGACGACCACTTCACCTTTCCAGCGGCTCGCGACGTTCTGCGACCTAGCACCCTGTCGCACGTAGACTGTACGGCAAGGCGTAGCGCAGACACCGAGGAGTCCAACGGCGACATCCTGATGTGCTCCAACGGAAGGTGCTCCCGAATTTCCTCTACCAGTTCAGAGTCGAACAACCGCCAGTTAGCATTCCTGAGCTTCCAGGACGGCACAGGAGCATATGTGCTCTCAACTGTGTCTGGGGAAGGCGTCACCACAACAGTGATAATGTTGTGGTCGCTCATCTCCCACTCATCCACACTCCAGTCATACGCGGCCCACGCAGACGCTGCTTCGCTAACGATTGTTACGTCAATATCGCTCTGTCCACGGCGATTATCGAACGTGTACACCTCGCTGAATCTGTTGACGACTCCGGCTCGGCTTGCGAGAATCCAATCCTCTAGCTGCTCACCCCGTCTGTAGTTCGGCTGGCCACGATAGCTATCGTAGCGTTTACAGAACCACAACGGAGATACAGCGTTTGCATCTAGGCAGAGAATGACCGGAGTACTGCTCGCCAGTAGCAATATGGCATCCATGTACTGGAAAGCGCCTATCAACTCAGCATGTGCATGGCAGTAAAGTGAGGTCAGGTAAATAGAGCCAAATTTACCCGTGACCCTCACGCATACTCCAGCCTCGGTGATTAGCGACTCGACCGGTAGGCAGATGGCATCTGGATCGTCGATGATGACGGCAGAGTTCCTTCGGTGTCCCTCGAAGATTCGACTACCGAAAATTTTCATCCCGGCTGGGAATCCAATTATTCGGCCATCCAAGTCTGTGTGGGGCTCCTGCAGCAACGCAAAGGAGTGGCCGAAACCTCGCATACGCACACCAATATCGATGCACGCAACGCGACCCCGACCACAATTGGCTTGGATGAAGCTAAACATTCCATTAAAGCGGCAATTCCGGCAGTCCACCGGATTCTCGCACTTCCAGATCTTGTGGCCCTTCTGACCACATCGGAAGCATGTCGCCTCTGTTGCACCACACTGGGCCACCTTATGGTCGTAGCCTGCGCATCTGTGGCATACGTGGGTCCTTACGATCCAGCGGAACCTGTAGCTGAACCACTGGATGTAGAACCTCTCACGGCCTTCCAGCAAGAACGCAATCGAGTCGTCTACCTCGATGGAGACTTTCACTCTCTTGCCTTCTTGCGCGACCCAGGGCTTTGACACCATGTGCACTGCCTTTTTAAAGGACTCTACCGTCATCTCTTTGAAGTTGTTTTCATACAACTGCTGCATGAAGACCTCCCGGGTGAGTTTGGTGTCAACCTCCATCACCTTCAGGGAAGGTCTTGCCGCCTTCTTCTGTGTGAACATTCAGTCCAACTTCTGCGAACTTCTTATTCGCTACCACCCGCTGTATTTCCACAACCGACGGGGCGCTTTCAACAGAGCGTTCCTGAGGGTCAGCGATGTCGCGAACTCCTCCAATAGTCTTATGGCAGACGATAGCAGCGATGCAGCTACTGGCTCCATGCCAATCATGGCATTTCTTATGGCTGCGAGAATCGCAGACGAGCCACCAGCGACGATTCGCCACGCTCCGCTTCGCGGTATCTCCGTCTCGGCTGGTCCAGCGGCTGGACTTTCGACAGCTTCAGGAGAAGCAGCAGCGGCGGCAACCTTGCGTTTGACTGGCTTGACGAGGGGCGCGGTGGGGGCGGGCATGGACACGCTGTCCAGACGCAGCTTTTTCGCGACGGGGGCGACTTGCTCCAGCACCGGCGACGAACGAGCCGTGCGAGCCTTCGCTTTCCGCGCTTTCTTCTCCCGCTTTCCGACGACGACCGTCATCTCGGGGCCTGACTCGTCAATGGTGTCACTACCGGTGACATTCATCGACTCCGCGGCCGACTCGACGCACGTCGTAGCGCTGCCGGCTCATCACGCTGATGGCGCTTCCACTGCGTTTCATGGATCCGTCCATGACGACGACTCTTCACAAATGATTCGTGCCACGAAAAAATTCGAAAAATTTTTTTCGTGTCACGCACGAACAATCGACTCACGCACGAGTCCGATCACGCACGCCAATAAACGCACTTGACCCTTTTAGCGAGGGCACACTGTACTAGCACTCTTCTCGAGTGTCTACTGTACTAGAGCACGTGCTCACACACACACTTGCACTGTCACTCACACGCACAGTCTCAACTGGTGAACAAGTTACCGTTGCTTGGCACACTAATCCACTTGTTTACTACAAGTGGGCACTTCTCCGTTTTAATCGGTTTCTCTGTCTTGCACTTTTCTACTGTTTCTTTTGTGTTTGATTTTCGCAACTGACACTACCGCGACACAACCTCACGCAACGACATAGTAAACGATAGTACACGTGACGATACAATGCGTCGCCAAACGCCCATTTGAGAACTGCTTTTGCAGTTTCTCTCCAGTGCCAGTTGAATGCCATGTTGGTCGGACATGACATTCCCTCTTGGGTGAGGCGAGGCCCACCTAAGACCTCTGCTGGTCTTTGGGTGCAGCACCAGGTTGTTTGCAACTCCACATTTGAGTTATTTAACTCATCCCCGCATTTGGGTATCAAACCACAGCCACTACGATCTCCCACAAGGGGTCCAACCACAAAGGGCTAGTGGGCAAACTAGCCCATCCCGTAGTACCGAATCACAGTTCCGGTCGGCTGTTCGCAGTCAAAACTACTAACCATTTTCGTCACCGCCAAACAGGAAATGGGTAAACCTCGCCGCTCGAGTCGGCTACTGCTGAAAAATTTCAACAGCACCCAGGAAGCACCACTTGGAGGTTTCGAGTTGACTTGACCTGAATCATGACTTATGAATTACGGTACATCCAGGCCCCTTCTGCGATCATCAGGCCCAAGCTTCCCAGTAGATAGGGACAGTAGGAATCTCGTTAATCCATTCATGCGCGTCACTAATTAGATGATGAGGCATTTGGCTATTTTTTTTTTTTTTTTTTTTTTTGATCGCCGAGGAAGGAAATCTTCTAAAGATACGAGCAACCAACTACTGGACAATCTCGTATGCACGATTCGCTGCATCATCGGGACAATGAAGTCCCACAGCGCCTACGTACTAAAACCACCTCTTTTTGACAATGCGATGTTTGTACCTTTTTAGATGTAATGACACGGGAATCAGGCAAAAGTATAGAGAAACTAGAGGTTAGTACATCTAGCTTCGAGTATACCCAGCACAATACATGAAATATTTAAAAGACGTCACTCCGCCATTTACTGCTCTGACGCTGATGAGTTTGGTATATTCAGCGATGAGGAGATCTTTTGCAATCAATCGTTTTATCGACTGACCACTCCAGATTCCTCTCCAGTTGAGTGTAACGGAATGAAACTCGATTTCACCTGTCACTCCGAAAAATTGCCGCACTTGTGATCTTATGTCAGCTCTGTCGTACCTTTCGACCTTGCGCTGGTGCGCTTGGTCTAAGGAATGTCCGTCTGTCACAACCTGAACGTCTATCACATAAATGTGATTCTGTCGGATTCCCACCAGGTCCGGTTTATTTAAGCCCGAGTCGCATTGAAGACTTGGTTCGACATGGACAACGCAGCCTTTCCGTTCAAGTCATCGCCCCCATCATACCATCAGTGCTAGTGGCTTTGTTGTTCTCTCTGCTTTGTGCTTGTGCTTAGCTTCTCTCCCGCGTAATCACTTTTGTAAGGCCGCCTCTCAAAGCTCGGCTTATAACTGTTCTTGCACTCTCTGTTGTGCTGTGCACTCTAGCTGTCTCTTTGTTTTATTTGTAATTATTGATTATTTATCAATAATTATCTTTGTGCTGTGAATTTAATTTTTCTATATATTCTTATATATATATAATTTTTTTGCCTTTCTTTCGGCTTTTCAATGGCTTGTTGTCTACCTAATTGCAAACATTCTGATCGTTTTGATGATCAGTATAGAGCAATATCTTGTTGGCTCTGCGATAATCTTATTCACTTAAAATGTGCTGGCCTCAATGGCCGCGACTACGACAAATTTTCTGGTTTGTCTGTGTCTAAGCCTGAGCTTGGCTTAATGCGATGGACTTGCCCATCTTGTGCCAGCCAGCAGCTTGATTTTAGCCGTATGTATAGGGATCTTCGTTTAAGGTTTCTTTCTTTAAACAAACTGGCCAAACAGCTGTCAAACGAGTGTGACTCTAGCGTTCAATTATTGTCGCAATTCAAATTTGTTCCACCTTCTGAGAAATTGCACAAGATATGTACCCTTGAGTTGCCTCGTAAGCAGTCGCCAGCTCTCTCTATTACTTCTTCTCCGATTTTACTTTCGCCTACACCATCTTCTTGTCCCTCTTTATGCTCTTCTTTTCAGATTGAAGTACCCATTACAAGCCCTGGTGTACCTCAATCTATCCCTCACGGGAACTCTGATCAATCACAGGATCATGCCGGCTCTCAATCACTTGCGGATCCCAATGCTCCTCCTCCTCCACTAACTGTAGTGCCCCATCGCAAACAATTATTTATTTCTAGGCTTGCTCCAGATACTTCTGAGTCGTCAGTGGCAGCTTACATTGGTAATATTTGCCCTGCTAAGGTTTTAATTCAAAAGTTTAAGTTTTCTAGGCCTCGCGAAATCTCCTCTTTTAAAATTACAGTACCAAATGAGTACTTCTCAGCTATGGTTGACCCTAATTTTTGGCCAGAGGGCCTAGTTGTACACGAGTTTGCGCCCAATAAGCGCTCTCGTCCGTTGCCTGTCCACCTTCCTACTTTATCTTCTGCTTCAAAAAACTAATAACGTCTAGTCTTTGCATTCATTATCAAAATGTAAGAGGACTTCTTACCAAGCTGTCGAACCTTTTCTGTGATAGCCAAACCTTTTCAGCTGACATATTAGCTTTCTCTGAAACTTGGCTTAACTCCTCTGTTCTAGATAATGAAATTCTTTCTAATAATTTTATTTCTTATAGGCTTGATCGTGTTGGTCGTCGTGGCGGTGGAGTACTCATTGCTGTAAACTCGAATCTGTCTTCAAGTGTGGTGCCGATTGATCTCCCCTTAGGTGTTGAGTTTATTTGCGTCGAAGTTACATGTTCTAACTTTAGCCTATATATCTCTTGTTCTTATATTCCTCCAGCTTCTGATACCATGATCTACGTGCACCATGCTGATGCTTTACGAACTATTTTTGGTCGTCTTAAAGATCGGGATGTTCTTATAGTTTTAGGTGATTTTAACTTGCCTAATATTTCTTGGCTTGTTGATGATAATCTATCTTTCTTAATTCCTTCATCTCAACATGTTTTTCTTGATAGCCTACTTGAATGTCCACTATATCAGTTGAATTCTTTCCTTAACTGTTCTAAAAGAATCCTTGATCTTGTTTTTGTCTCTGATCCCACTGTTAGTGCTGTATCGCAAACACAGCCACTAGTGAAACCTGAAGATCCTTATCATCCTACCATTGAAGTTACTATTTCTTACAATTCCGTTACTAATTTATTTAAAAACATCTCAAATTCTCGTCGTAGATGTTTTCGTAAAACAAATTTCAATCTTCTTAACAGCCTTATTTTCTCTTTTGATTGGTCGTTTCTATTTGAGTGCTGCGATATAGATTGTGCAGTGAAGTTTTTCTATTCTGCTCTTAATTCTCTAATTGATAAATGCGTTCCTTATGTGAATGTCTCTACCGTCTCCAGCTCGCCAGTCTGGTTCACACGTAGGCTCTCTAATCTTCGTAACATTAAATCGAGATATTTTAAAAGATTTAAAAAAACTGGTTCGCGACTTGACTATGCAAATTATTGTATAGCCAAATCTCAATTTTGTCTCTTAAATACTCAATGCTACAACAATTATCTCGTTCGCTGTAAGGCTGAATTTTATAATAACCCCAAAAGATTTTACAACTTTGTCAATTCCAAAAGACGCTCTAATGTCCTACCTTCCACCTTCAGACTTAACGACCAGTCTGCTAATAATGATTTAGATATTGCAGATCTGTTTGCTAAATTTTTTCAGTCGACATATTCTACTACTGTTTCGGATCCCACACCCTATCCCTTTTCAATCCCACATTTAAATTGTATGTTTTTTCCCAGTATTACTGAAGACTGTATTCTCTCTAGCTTGTCATCTATGAAGTCTTCCTTCGTTCCCGGGCCTGATGATATACCTAGTTGCATCCTTAAAATGTGTTCTATTTCCCTATCTAAGCCTTTAGCTCGGTTATTCTTTATATCGAGTGAGACTTGTAGATTTCCTGATATTTGGAAGGAGTCATTTATTATTCCGCTTTTTAAAAAGGGTAGCAAATCGGATGTTTCCAACTACCGTGGCATTGCCAAACTTTCGGCAATACCTAAACTGTTTGAGAAAATTATTACGTCTTCTCTTCAACATCTATCCAGATCCACTATTTCTCCTTGTCAGCATGGTTTCATGAAAGGTCGTTCGTCGCTTACCAACCTTTTAGAATTGACTACCCTTGTACACCATGGCTTCCGTAAAAGTCAAACTGATGTTATTTATACTGACTTCAGTAAGGCTTTTGATACGGTTGATCATTCTTTGCTTCTCGCGAAACTTAACATCATGGGTTTTTCACCAAAATTATTGGGTTGGTTAAAGTCGTATCTTATTGGCAGAACCCAAAAGGTGTCTTTTCGTTCCTCGATATCTAAAACTGTTCGAGTTACGTCAGGTGTACCCCAAGGCAGTCATCTGGGCCCACTATTATTTACATTGTTATAAATGATTTGCCTTTGGCCTTGGCGCATTCACGCGTGCTCATGTTTGCGGATGACGTCAAGATTTGTTATTCCTATAATGATCCTTCTTTCCAACAGTACTTGCAATCAGATCTCGATGCGTTCTGTGATTGGTGCCACGTTAATAAATTACACCTTAATGCCTCTAAGTGTTCTTTTATGACTTTCAGTCGTTTGTCTCCGCTCCTAGCTCATTACTCTATTAAGTCTGTTCTGTTAGATTGTGTTCCATCATTCAAAGACTTAGGCGTTATGTTTGACCCTAAACTTTCATTTAATGTTCATATTTCTTCAATTGTCAACAGAGCAAGCTGCCTTCTCGGCTTCATTAAACGTTGGGCCAAAGAATTTGATGATCCCTATGTAACAAAGGTTTTATACACTTCGTTAGTTCGCCCTACTCTAGAATATTGCTCGCCAGTGTGGAACCCGCAATATGATGTTCACCAGCGTAGTATTGAATCGGTACAGAAGCAATTCCTAAAGTTTGCGCTACGCGGGCTAAATTGGGACCCGGGTCTTCGCCTACCTTCTTATTCTGATAGACTTCTTCTTATTAATCTTCCTTCACTTTATAACCGTAGGCTTGTTTTTGGCATTCTCTTTCTCCATAAACTAGTCAACGGCGAAGTCATTTCTACCAATTTACTAGATACGCTGTATTTTTGTGTTCCCTCACGTCGGACCAGAAACTTTTTTCCTATTCACCTTAGTAGATGTCTGACTAACTACTCTCTTCACGAACCTCTTCGTGTTCTTTGCCAATCTTTTAACAACCTTTCTCACCTTATCTCTCCTCATCTTTCTGTCACTTCTCTTCGCGCTATACTTTTTAATCATCTACAGCGAAACCAATGAAAATATTCTGGACTTGGATTGGCTGCAACTCATCCCTGGCCACATTGGCTGTGAATAGGGGCATAGCTGGCACCTTGTGCAAATAAAACACCTCCACCGGGCCGGGGATGTTTAGTATGTTTAGTTGTGTATAAAGCTAAGCTACCTTCTTTATTTAATTACTATCTGTCTTTAGCTTAAGCTTTTTCGTCGACTGCTGTGTTAGTTGACGTAAATAAATAAATAAATAAATAAATAAATAAGTCCCCGCTTGACGGCATTTACTACGCTGTTGTGTCTAGCTACCCGCCTCCCGTGCGTACGATAGCATTTTTGCAAGATGTGGTTTGTTGTCTCGGGAGCATCACATCCTGCACGACACCGTCTCTCCAATTTGTGCCTTCCCCTCGTCGTACGAGACTTCGAGGGTAGGGCATTTATCCGCAATTTGACACCGTGCAAATATTCCTTTCCTGTTAGCAAGCGCGTGGGCTGACTCACCCATCCATGTTGCGGGCCATAATGACCTGCTTCACGGAGACCGCAACCATCAACAGACATGTACAACCTATTTGCGAAATACGAGTCAATCTCTGGACGCGAACACAGCTGCACATTTTCCGCCTTTAATCTATCTCGAGCCCTTTGCAATTCGTCGTCAATGAAAGAGCTAGCTACCTCGGATTGTTCGAGGTGGGGCCATTTAATATTGCTCAATCGCTTCAGACGCAGCATCGGTGCCATCCATCTAATTGACGGAATCCCGAGACCCAAACAAGTGTGGGGGGCGTGAAAGTACGCTACTGGTACATCCAGTGGGAGATCTAACCATCTCCTTACGAATTGCCGTACCAATCTGTCACATTTTCTTAGGACGCCTATCATCACACTCCCAAGTGTTAGTTGGTGATAGAGTTGTGGGATAAGGACAGTCCTAAGTGCAAATAACTTCTGTTGTGGTTTCAGAGGGGCTCTTGTTAATCTTAACAGCTTCGGACCGAGGTCGTCTGCTGGACTATATTGAGCCCGCCCATCCGCAGTGAACCGGTTACCTAAATACTTCCACTCTTCAGTACGCTTCAATGAAGGACACTCGCGCTAGTTAACATCTTGGCCAAGTCGTGTTCGAGGAAAAGAGTAACTTTTCCCTGTGTTTATTTACTTTTAGTTTTTTTTATAAAATAAAAACCTCTGTCTTGTTTGACGTTCAACACACAATGAATATTTTTATTCGGCAACAATGCCGTTCTCTCTTTCAGTTAATTATGTATGTATGTGTATATGTATGTATGTATATGTGTATGTATAAGTTAAGCACTTCTATCACAACTCATACCATAACATAGAAGCCATAAACCCAAGTCCGTCAGCACATGCCCATTAACCGCATGCCCATTGGCCGACCCTATTTCATCATCACATGCAATACCCATTGGTCAACCCCACTCAATCGTCACATGCCCATTTGTCGCATGATCGCCAATCTCAAGTAACAGTCCGATCGCTAGGATAAACAATAAGCCTGCACCCCATTTTCCCAGGCCCTAGAAGAATGGTGTCGGGTTCGGTGCATACGCAGAATCACGCCACAAATTTCGGCAATAAACAAAGAATGGTCCTGAACACTTGTGTAAACAAAGAATGGTCCCACGCACTTAAAGTGGACTATTGGACTCAGCCAACGCCGCCGCCTGCGACGACGTCGATTACCCAAGCCTTCATCCAACATAATTGAACCATAGCAAATCAGTCTTGAGCCTAAGTACAAACCAACCGGTAACTTCGCTTAAACTCCGCCGAATTCGCTCACCAAAGTCAGCATCTTTCAGTTATAATTAAAACATACTGTATTGTAATAAAAGTGACTTTATAAATAAAAATTCATTTTTTTAACCCGTGAGTGAAGGAAGTGTTTAATTGGCGCCCGAGCAGGGACCCTGCTAAATACAACGTGATCGTGAGTTAGTGAAAGATACCAGTGATTCGTGACCAAAAAACGCGTTAAAGGCCTTTAGAGTCAGTGAAACAAAAACACTATATCGAACTATACCACGAATCAGACAGGGTCATTTTAATCGCTGCGAATTCCTCTAAGACTAGTTCGGAGGAAAACTGAAAACCCAAAAGTGTTTGCCCAGGAGCGTTAGTACCTTCAACGTTGGAAAAGTGAGACCTCCTACAAACCGATCAGTAAAAAGCACCGAGGATGATAGCATTAACGTAAGTTAAGTAAAATAAACTTAAGCAAAAGAAAACCGAAATAAAATTTTTTATTGTGAAAACACAGTGGGTGAAAAAAATTTTGTAAATCAATATCAAGAAGCAAAAAATTTTTTTTTATATAAAATCCCTAATTAAATTTTTTCCCCACTCGAAAAAGAAAAAGAAAATAATGAAAAATTAAGAAAGAAAATAATAATAAGTAATATTCAAAAAAGAAAAAGAAAATAATGAAAAGTTAAGAAAAATTAATAAGTAATATAAAAAAAAAAAAAGTAGAGAAAATAATTTGAAATTTGGAAAAAATATTTTTATAAAAAGATAACCACATAATATTGAAAATTTTGTATAATACCACAAGCCATTTCCATCCAAGATTAGCGGACATACCGCTATATTTTTATCAATACAAGATTAGCGGACATACCGCTATATTTTTATCAATATAAGCAAAAAATTTAATTTTCGCGGATTATATTTTTCGTATTCGCGATACCGTAACACCTTGAATTAATTTTTATCAATATAAACAAAAAATTTAATTTTCGCGGATTATATTTTTCGTATTCGCGATACCGTAACACCTTGAATTAACCCTAATTAAAAAACAATCCATTTCCAAAATGACTAAAGACAACTGGGTTAAAGCCGCAGTCCTTCAGCAGGGTGGTATTCATGCAGCAGGCTCTGATGCTCCGACAGCATCCACCTCAAGTGCATCAACCGCAAATAGAATCGAAGCACTGTCAATTCAGGGACTAGATGTAGCTATCCAGACAATTTTGTTGTCTCAGTTACAGGAAATAGTGAAACAATTAAATCATTCTCAGTCAGGACATATACCTTTAGGGACAGGCAGCTGGCGTTCAGGATGATTGGCATGAACTAGATAAAGTGCCAGACATCGTAAAGAATCTTGACAATTCTCAGGTAGCCGTGAGGATTTCTCAACATGGTTTACTACCGCCACAAAATTGATGGAATTGTATGCCCCCATTCAGGGAACACCCAAATACTATGCAATTCTTATGACCATTCGAGGAAAAATTACAGGCCA